>NC_046159.1:34785559-35050559 GCF_011064425.1 Rattus rattus | reverse complement strand
AGTGATTCTCCTAGGCTGCCAGGCCAGCAAATGCAGGGATGCTCCTGGCTGGATCTCTTGTTGCTGAGATTACATGAGCACACTGCCATTCTGGCTTTGTTTCTCTTTTGAAGGTAAAGCGATGCTCGTGGAGACCCAGAGACCAAAGCAAGAAGAGTACACTTATATGTAGGTACACATGTACATGTGTACAATTGTGCAGAGGCTATCATGTCTCAGAAGCCATTTGTTCAGTTTTTAAACAGGGACAGAATCTCCCACTGGGGTCTAGAGCTTGGTGATTAAACTAGACCAAGATCCAGAGCTTACTGCAAACCCAGCTTCTGTCATGCGGATTGTAGTACTAATCCTTTCTCAACAGTCACTGTACTAACAGAATGGGCTCCCTAGCTCCAATCAGTGGGTTTTATCTCTTTAAATGGTAGATAAATATCTTGTCAATGGAAGGAAAAGTAAGACTGGTGCCCTTAACTATAGTTTCTTTAAGTTAGCTGCTGGTAGGGCCTCTCAGAGGACAGCCATGCTAGGCACCTGTCTGTAAGCACATCATAGCATCAGGAATAGTGTCAGGCCTTGGTGACCCCCCATTCCCCATGATATGGAACAAAAATCAAACCAAACTAAACCAAACCAAACAAACAAACAAAAATATAGTTTCTCTCCAAAGCAATATCCAAAAATATTAAATGGAAAGTTCCAGAAATGTTACATAGGTTTCAAATTGCCTTTGTTCTGGTCAATATGATGAACTTTTGTAGCATCCCACTTAGTCTTCCTGAGACATGTATTATTCCTTTGACTAGTTTTCTCATTCACATGCTAACCGTGTATCAGTCAATTCACAGGTGTCTCATGGATCAGACGAGCCATGTTCTCAAAGTAACCTTTATGGTACTCAGTAAGAGCTCCAAAGCACAAGGGAAAGATGTTGGGAGTTTTATTACAATGCATAGATGGGGCCACTGTGCTCTATTACTGGTTACTGCCATCATTGGTCTCTTATTATACCTTGGTTATAAATTGAATGGGAACACGGATGTATAAATACTGTGAAAAAGAATAATGCTTATGCCGATAGTTTGGTTCTGTTTTGAGGCATGTGCCAGGATGAAGGTATAGGGGGATGTCTTACATTAGGGTAGAATTAATTTACCAAGCAAAATACTGGTTCCTAATGTAAATGATAATACACAATCACTTTGTACTTTCATAAAGTACTGTCCCTAACAGAAAAATAACCCCATACCGTATCCTACACGTGTTTTGCCATTTGGCTCATCATGAGACTGCAACATACTAATGGAAACTTAACTGCTCATCTGGCCCTTCTCTCTTGTATTTCCTTTTAGTACCAAGCAACTGGAAGTCGGCAAAGGTACCTAACATCATTCCTAACCTCACTTCTGTCCTATTTTTCCCTACAGCTCTATGAATTGATCCATTTGAACAAAGAAAAATGGCTAGATTTATAGCATAAGTCCAGGTTAAGCCTGATTGTAACCCTCTAACCACACAGACAATCAGGCAAGATATTTGAAAACCAAACAAAAATCAAGCAAAAATATACCAAGGAACAAAACAACAACAAAAACAAAAACATAAACATTTACCAAAGTGATGCACTAGTGTTAAAATTTCACACACACACACATACACACACACACACATACACACACACACACAAAGAAAAGAAAGAAGGAAAGAAAGAAAAGAGAGAGAAAGAAAGAGAAAGAGACAAAGAAAGAAAAAGTTTCTCTCACTTTCTTGGCAGGGGCCTAAATGAGATTTTTTATTAAATGTGAGACAGAGTTGGGACTTTTGAAAGAAAATCCCACCTATCTCTCCAATTTCTCTAATGAGTCACTCCTGTTCTTTGATAAAATTTGCTTTCCAATTCCTACAAATGAATTTCTCAGACCCAGGTCTGCATAGACTTATTGAAACCTGGGCCTTGTTAAAGCATGATTCTGTAATATCTGAGGGCCTGGACCCCAACAGACTGGATTGGTTGTTCCCTTTTGCAATTCTAATCTGTTGAGAGCAGCAGGAACAAATGCATAGGAGCAGGCTGAGACAGGTGACTGAAAGACGAGGATACACCTAGAAAACACAACTTAGAGTCATCCACCACCTTTTGTTCTTAGAGTCTCTCTACCTCTTCTTCCTCATATCCCTGAGCCTTTCCGGGAGGGGTCAGAAGAATTCTTATTGACAAGTGAGTGCTGCAAAGTTGAGCTCTCACCCTCTGCACATTGTTTAGTTGTGTGTCTCTGTTTTAACTTTCATCTACTGTAAGAAGCTTCTCTGAAGAGAGTAGACTGATGCACTGATCTGTGGTTCTAGCCAAATATTTTATTAGGAGTCATTATACTGCTCTGTTCCTTCAGCAGGATGACAGTGTTAGGCCTTCCCCTAGGCCCATGACCTTAGTAGTTTTAAGTTCTTGGTCACTTGAACAGTGTTAAGTATAGTTTCTATCTCATGGAATGGTCTTTAAATCCGAACAAAATGTGATTGGTTACTCCCACCAAATTTGCACTATGATTGCTCCAGTGTACTACCTTGTAGGCAGGATTTTATTGTTCCTTGCAGGGATCGTATCTTAATGAGATGGGTGACCACTTTTCTTCTTTAGCAATATGTATAATACCTTCCAACACTATGGATATAAGTCAGAAGTAATACATCTAGCTCAGTGCCAGCTCAATTTCTCCATGTTTAATGACTTAAGTGTGTGATGTCTTCAGCAATCCAGTCTTACCATCAGGTTGTGAAGAATAACAAGCAGCACTGGAGATGGCCTATAATGTACTTTAGGCATGGAGGAAAGTGTCTGTTGAACTCAGTTCTGGTACTGGAGCTTTTATTTAGTAACATATAGCATATGGTGCCTAGTAGGGCTATTGTCTCCCTCCTGCATTACGCAGTAACTCCACTTAAACTCATACATGCTTTAGGAAGCTTCAATAGTATTAGGATTCCATGAGACTTTTCAAAAGACTTTGGTATTAGGTATGCCTCTCCATATTCCCTCTGCTACTCTGCTCTCACCACCTAATCCTCTTCTTCTGATGTTCCCTTGATCCTTTTACAACAATGCATTCCATCTCCCCTTCCTTAGCCGATTCCCCTCTACCTTCCCCACAAAATTGAAATTTTTAAAATGAAATTGTGAAGATTACTAAAAATACAACATTCTAGTCTCACTTCAGAGCATCCAAATAAAAGTGAGAATAGGTATGAATTTCCATTTTTTTTATGAGAGACTTGATTAACTTTTATACGTGTCAGGCATACATGCACTGGTGGACCAAGTGTTTTGTGTTATTAATTGGGAAAGACACCCATCGCCCAACATCCTATATTCCTGACAGAAGCTCTGTTCCAGACTAAACTCAAGTGTGATTAAACTGCTCTTGGGCTCACTATGCAGCGCAAATACCAATTGCACAACACAATGACAATTTGTGTAATGGTGAAGCTTCCATTGACAATAGTGATCTCTGGGTAGCCACATTCAGCTTGAGATTCAACTCTGAACCTAAGTTAAGAAGAATTATAACTCCCTTCTCTTTCAGATGAATGAACAGAGAGTTTATGCATAATTACAGTTCTGAGATAACGTCCAAAAATGCCAATTAAAAAGAAAGTTTGATTGTACTGGGAATATCTTTATTCTAATATTCAAATATTCAAGATATCTACCTTTTGATGTGGGCACTATTTGATCCCTTGGACTGACTGACCTTGAAATGGCTTTTTGGTTTGAGAAAACACTTAAATTTTAGGGACAGCACTGGGAAAGGCAGTTACTCAGTAGGTGGAACCTAGGAGTAAGACTCTCTCCTATTATCAATTCAGGGTAGTTTTGTTAATGACCAGGTTTGTTAGATACCAAGGACTTTGTAGCAAGAATGAGATCATAAACTTCCGGCTTCTAACAATAGAACCAACTTGTCACTCTGAATAAAAAGCTTCTCCCTGGCTATTCTAAATATGCAGAAACATCCAAAACTAAAAGTGTTTACTTTTATAATTTCTTATTTTGTATGTGTACTTAAATGTATGTGAAGCCAGAGGTCAGAGGCCAAAGGTCGTCACCAGGTGATTCCTTTGCCTCCACCTTTTCCTTTTGCTCGAATCAAAGTCTCTCAATGACATTGGAACTCTTAGAGTCAGCTGAATTGGTCGACCAGCAAGCACCAGGAATTCCTCTGTCTCTGCCTCATTAATGATAAGATTGCAAGCGTGTGCCATCATATCTGTGCTCACATGGGTTCTAGGGATTATAGTCAGGATCTCATGATTGCACAACAAATACTTTGTCTAATTAACTCTCAGTTCAGCCTCATTTACATGATTTATTTATTAATAAATTGTGTATGAGACAGGTCTGGACCCTACCATTAACGTACTATATGATTATGTAATAATGTTTATATTATATAACAAACCAGGACTTGCCATACATCAGTAGGATAATGACAATCTTATTTTAATGTAATAAAATAAGATTTATAATAAAATAAATATAATAATAAAATAAGAGATATAATATATTTAACAAATCTCACCTTGAGATTGATATGCTATGCTATGATGTAATAGCAAAAGAGAGGCTTTTTAATGAGACCTCAGTACATGGATACATATCTTTACTTTAAATACTGCTTTGATCTTGTCCAGAATTAGGAACATTGTTTTAGAATATATTCTGAGTTTATAGGTACATGCAATTAAGGATATATTTTCTAGAACATTTTGTAGAAAAGTATGGTGACAGAGAAAAGCAAGCTATGTTTTATGAACCTGTTGGCAGGGAGGTTAAACACCAGCTCTGTGAACACTGACATTCATTTATGTCTGAGTCAAAGTATTTAATGGCTCAATCTAAAAGTATAAATTACCGCCTACTTCAGGAGTGTCACTTGAAACATGAAGTGGTAAGGGTGTGTGTGTGTGTGTGTGTGTGTGTGTGTGTGTGTGTGTGTGTGTAGAGTGGTTCTAGAAAAACAAAAGAGATAATTTGAGCCTTTTGATGGTGCATTTAAAATATATACTCTATCTCTACTCATCAAAAAATGCCATTGCCAAAAATGTCCCTAATTTCTTAGATACTGAGCTATTATGTGGGCTTCCATTGACTCTAGCCACTTGGATATTCAAAAATAATATTTACTTCAAATAAAATGCAAAGACACTTGAAAATCTACTGTATTTTGTTACATAAATGAATATTAATGAGTTTAGGAATGCCAGAGAAATGGCTAGCTTTGTTTAGGAAAGTGACAACTAGTAGTACACAGTTCAAAACACTCCTGTAGTGTAGGGAGATTTTAGAGTTTCCACCTTCTGGTATACCCTACCATGCAAATGAAAACAAAACAGAAGAGACAGAGCAATTACAACTATGAGAAAATAAAAAAAAAAGATATTCAAGAGATGATCATCATCTGGGTCCTCTTATCATGACACTGGGTCCTCTTGTGTGAAACCAGAGAAATGACATCATCACATAGAAATCCAATGATAATCATGAACAAGGTTAACCTGTGATGAGTTTGTGTTACTGCTTACACAGACCAATTCAAAGAAAAATGAAAGAATTAGAGAAGTCAGGACATGCTCTTGGAAGAGGAGAAAGAATTTTGTGTGATCTTCATTACCACTGAGGTAGAGATAGTCTCTAATTAAAGAGGTTTTAAGGGGAGAAGTGAGGGGGTAATAGAACACAGGTGATATAAAAGTGACAGGAATAAACTGGGGGGAGAGGCAAGGAGATACAAGGGAGGGAAGGGTGAGGAGAGATTATCCCAAACTATACATTAAAATGTCATAAGGAAACCTACAATTTGTAACTAAGTAATATTCATTTAAGAAAAATATCAAGTAAAAAAAATATAATACTCTGTGTTTTAGATAGGATACCCTTTTGTTTTGTCAACCAAAAACACAGTGAATACTCACTGTTTTCTATTGACCCAAATGTAAGGTGCTTATGTCCCCTTTGAAGAAGCTCCCCTTGCAGAGTAATTGAGGCTGGGAAGGAAGATCAGTCATAAGCTAGTCAATTCTAACAATGATAGCAGAGGGAATAACTTTTCTGTCTATAAAGTTAAGTGAGTGACATTGGCACTTAGTGTCTGTGGGATAGTCCAGATATAACAGAGTAAGAGCCTGGTCTCAGGACAAGGACCAGGCTGGCAGATGGAGGGAACTCTCTTATGGATCAACTCTTTAACTAAGTAAAGCTCAGAGTACAAGTTCTAGGTTATTCCTACGTGCATACTAGTCCACAACCCATAGAACAGTGACCTAGCCCGTGTAAACTGGGAGGATGAACACAATCTATGATGTTTCTGTATAATCCCCAACTTCATCTGCATCCTGAGGCATTTCTCCCAGTTAAAAGATGAGTGGTTTAAGTGAGTATATCACTATATAAACGCATTGTAAAATCTAGGTGAGGGCTAGGGAGATGAATCAGTAGTTGAGACCACTCACTGCTTTTGTAGGAGATTCAGGTTTGGTTCCTAGCATCCATATTGCAGCCAACAATTCCCTGTAGCTCCACTTTCAGGGCATTTGGCACACTTTCGTACCTTTCTGGGTTCCATCCCCTCACATGGTGCACATTCGTACTTGGAGGCAAAGACTCATACACATAAAGAATAAATAGTACTGAGATGTTCAGTGGGTATTTGTGAAGTATTAAGCTTTGGTGGATGCCTGCAGAAATCTCCTGGACTAAGTTTCATCCTTTCTAATAAAATTCAAGAGCCTTCATGTTAGAAGAGGCTACCTCTAAGATATAATACTTGTCTAGCATTTATGAGGACCTGGGCTTTATCCCTAGCACTAAAATAAAATAGAATAATCAAAACTGAAAACAACAAATCCTATCAACCAAAAAGGAAAGGAACGAAATTTCCCAGGTATTTCTCACATTTTAGTTTTCGAGTGGAGAATCTTCTACAGATATGAGGAAAGGCACAGTTATGTGAAAATTAAACAATGTGTTTTGGAAAAAGAAAAAAGATTAATGCCATAACCATTCCCGTTTGCCTATGCAGAAGTTCCCAACACTTTCTGTTCCATTCGGTTTATCTTGCCAACTTGATCAATGTGTGACATTTAGTGAAAGCTAGCCCCAGCAAGAGTTCTTAGCAGCAGGGTGTGGGACAGTGACCCACAGTCAATTTTCAGAGAGGCTGAGAGGAGATACAGCAAATAAGCCACACCATCCGTAGAGAATGCTACACAGCTGCTTCCACAGGAAGGCTTTTTGTCAAGAAATCCATAAATAGCAATAAACAACATAGTACTGTCTGTAGTGTGGTCCACAAAATAGAAAATGCCAAATGAAATCATTGTGCAGTCCCTAGATTGTATTTCACCTGTATTCAATTTTAAGTCTGACCTCTTCCAACAATCCCTATTCCTTCTGGGTTTACATGAATTTCTGCTTTCACAGGAATGGTACACAGTAGGAAAGGCATGAGCACTTTTACAAGGTAAACACCAACGTGGACAGCAGCAGAGTGGTGAAAGCATTTGCTAGCACTGTTTTTCAGATCGGGCCTTGCTACGTAGCCCAGAATGGGCTCAATTTCCAAATGCTCCTATATCTCACATGTTAGTTTACAGATACGCCTCACTATACCCAGCTTCTCTTTATACGTGTGAATAAAATAAATTTGAAGTTTTATGAAAACTTACAACTCAGATTACTCTTTAAATGGTAAAAGCAACTCTGATTTCATTAACCCAACAATTGAAAATACTTATTTCTGGACTGCTCAGATTTTTGCATCCCTGTCTTCAATATCTGCTCTCATTTAAGCTGCAATTTTCTGATTTCTGGAAGCGCTCCACATAGTCAAAAATTAATGTTTCTGCTTCTTTATTACCTGAGAGACATTATTTTTAAAAAATTTGCTTTACTACAATGCGAGGTTAAACACAGAGATGAGGGAAGGCCACTGGACTGAAGGAAGCAGCACAGTGGGCACTGAAGGATATATTTTAGTAATATATATAATTATAGTAATAAATTATTTAAAGTAATCATGCAGGCCTTCACACACTACACAATACACACACACACACACACACACACACACAGAGAGAGAGAGAGAGAGAGAGAGAGAGAGAGAGAGAGAGAAAATCTCACAGCCTGTCCGGAAGGAAATTGATCTCCTATTGGAAGTCCTGTCTGCTCCCAAGTGGTGCAAGTTATGTAAGTGGCCCACCCAACAATACATTGTATCATGGATTATAAGCCAATAAAGTGGATTAATGTTTAGTGGTGTCATGGTAATTGGACACCACAAAGACAAGAACAGAGTGTGCCATGAGAAGGACTGACAAACAGTGAGGAAATACTTCTCTTTTCCCATCTCAATCTCTTAGGAGCACATGAAGGTGTCCTCAGAAGAACACACATTGCTAATTCTACAGTGATTTTTGTCTTAAGTAGCAAGGCTACGTAACAATTTCTAGTGGGGGTAAGGCATTATATCTCCTTTCTAAACTACAGGAAAAGCAAAAACTCAATATATTAATAAAGTAAAAATGTTAAAGAACATTACTTAAAAACTTGGGCTTTAAAAAATTACATCTCAGTGCTTTATCCCTAGATTATTTCCATGTAAAAGCTAAACTAGAACTTTATGGTCACTTCTTATGCAGATGATTGAACTGGACGTTACCAACCAGTGAATCAATCCTCCTACTGTGTCCCTCCAGACTTGGTAGGCGCTTGCGCCTGCAGGTATCACCCAGAAAATGCTGCTGACAAATATGTATGGCCTGAGTTTAAATACGTGTCAATAAAGAAATATAGAAGGTGATATACTTAACACAGACCTGCAGTCTTACTAAAAGCAGCAATTTATAGACATATTCATCAAGAATCACAAAATACCACTGAGAAAAAAATTAATTGACAGCCCAGAGAGAGAGAGAATATGGTTTGAGAGTCTACAGCAGAGTAGGGTAGCTAGATTCCATGTTGCTTCATATATTTTATTTTTATAAGTCCTAAAAGAAAGGAACATAGACATCCCCGATACAAATAAACAAAACTTGTTAATAGAGATTGAAACATTAAATCCCTGATTGGATGGCTACAGGTTTTACACAACTATTCAATTCCTGAGCAAGATTCCAGAAACATGTGCAATTACCATGAGCCAGCTTTTAACTATATCTTAAAAAGTAGACCCAGTGGGCTGGAGGGATGGCTAAGCTGTTAGGGCAGTTGCAAATCTTCTAGTTGACTTGGGTTTATTCTCCATATCTAGGAATGTCCCAACCACCTAAAAATCTAATTTCAGGTTACCCCGTGTACTAGTCTGTCCTCTCTAGGAACATAAAAAATCTCAATATACATGCACACATAAAAAATAAACATAAAATAATAATTTAAATTTTTATTTGTGATCAGTGGTAACATTTTTTCTTCATCATTAATAAAACAGTTGAAAAACAATGGCAGGAGAATTGTTCTCAATCATGAATCTAGAGATATACCAAATATAACATACACTCTTGATAGAATTGTGAGTATGGGAAAAATCCTAAGAGGAATTTTTAGAACAGAGAAAAAGGAGTTGTCTTTAAGGCCTGTGATAGATGACATTATGAAGTTACTGTGGAATTTCTTAGTTTGCTACTGGTAATCATCGTTACATATGGCAGTATCCATTTCTTTAGGTAAAGTTTATAGAACTAAAATAACTTAATATCCATGATATGCAACAGTCAAATAGTTTAGCATAGAAAAAGATAAAAAAATAGACATCATGGCAGGGTATGGTCTCATTGGTAATCTCAATTGGTAGCAGGGATGAAAGGGGATGTATACACCACATGAGTACAAGGTTGTGAATGTTAGAGTTTGATCCCACAAAGATTGATGAAGAGGAAAAATAAGTTCTTGTAGAAGAGTGAGCCTCATCTGAGGTAGACTCCTGTTCTTAGTGCCTCCTCTCAAGCAGCACTGCTTATGCTCAGTTGGTCTTAGAGGTGCGTGCTGGGAAGGGAGTGATAAACTACATATTGAAAGCTTCTATTTTGACCAAAACTTCAGAGGCTAAGTGATACTCTCAGTCAGGTTGGGTTTGATCTGAGCATAAAGATGGAGCTTGATTGGCAGCAACACCAGCATCCTCCTAGTGGGCAGAAAGGAAAGAAGCAGGATTAGCAGGGTGGAAGGGGAAGTTGGACAACGATGCAAGCACAGAAGTGTTCATTCTGCTCAGGGAGATCTGAAGTCACACTCCAGAGCTATCCTCTGCTGAGGTAGACCTCACTGTATACTCTAACATCTCCAATGCCTGCACCCTTCCTCAGACTAGAGGACCTTCAGTGATGGGAATTTCTTAAGTGAAAGAAGCTCCCACAAAGGTGTTCGATACCAACCTTACAAGCTTATGCAGGAATATTTGACTCTCGGTCCTGAAGTTATCCAGTCCCAAATACAAAGCTTTTACTACTGTCTCATACAGACTGATTTTATAGACTCAGTCCTGCAAAATTGTTTATAATGCCTATTCAACAATTTTCGTTTATTTGTAAATAAAATATAAACATTGTTAGCATATTGATTATTTCAGATTTGCTTCAAAATATAACTTAAAATTATTTAGTTAACAGCGTGGTGTAATGGGTACAAAAATTACCAAAGTCAGAATATGTTAACGTAAGAAAACAAACAGGTATTGGAGGCTCAAAAGCTAATCGAAGCCAGTCCAGTATCATATGAAAGTTTATAAATAGCTTTGTCCAAGTGTTCATAACTATGTAATAAAGCAGAAGCTAGAATTCAAGCTTGGAAGATCTACAGACAATGCCTTCTTGTCTATATCATTGGTAAATAATGAGCAGGAGCACGAAGTCCCAACAAGAACTTAGGTATCACACTGGTCACAACAAGAACAAGGAAAGTTTATCCCTAGACCCTTTTTGCAGGAAAAGTTTGTGCTACCCCTTAACATTTAAAAACAAGGGTGGAATGAATGTTTATTAAACACCCTGTAGCTAGGTATTCAGAATTCACAGTTCCACATAGATCATCCTACATCATCTCATACTTCTACTAGAGGTAAGTGTATTTCTCTCTTGTTCACCTTGTCCTATAGGTAAAGAAAAGCTGTTTCTAGGAGAGATAACCACAAGAAGAGAAAGTGATAATGATGTTACAGAGAGTCCATCAGATAAAATGAGTGCACACAAATAGAACCCCACAAAAGGAGTTAGTGTAACAGCACATACAACGACTTTTTCTAAAAAACACTGACTTCATTTCAACTTAGAAGGAAACTAAAAGCAAAGAACAACTTATCTAAAGGGCTGTAGGAATTGTTCTCAACTTGAAGTCATTTTGGCTTCCAGGGACAGTAAGACTAATCTTTGTGACAAGAGACAGAAACTACAACCATGGATGGATAAAAGACAGCATAGTCCTCTAATAGCAGTGTGTGTCTCTGCTGCTGTGGCTTAACAATGCAGACAGACTGGCCTCCTGTGTAATTCGATGTTTTGAGAACCACTTCATTGGACCAGTTCCGAGACAGTGATCCATCAGACCACACTTTGCTCAAATTGTCTCATTATGCAAAATTCTTCCCCACCCCTGAGTCTCTTGCGACTCACCCTAAGTCTCTTTTCTCTCGGTGTCAAGAAATGAATCTATGTATACTATTTTCTTCTCACTGTCCCAAAATAATATACAGTCCTATCTCTCTGATTTCACCATTCCGTGTTCTTTTAACTAAGAATTTATGGACAATAGGTTGAGCTTAGTTTGGGGACATTCTGGAACTAGGCTTTTCTCCTAAAACGTCAGTAACAAACTTATAAGCTAGCGAAAAAATCCATGCAATAAATATATTTTTTAGACAACATAAGTGGACTTAGGAAATTTCAGAAGACTTCCCCTCTAGATGAAGAACAAGGAACAACTAATGGCTACTGAGAGACTTCTCCTGGGATGAGATTATCCAATCCCAAAGAATCAGCCTTATATACATGCATATAGGCAACATTAAATAATTGATCAGGTATATGTTTATGTATATGTTGTCATATATTGTTATATATGTATATAAATTTACAAATACATGCTACATGTGTAATTAATAATTAAAAATGAGAAGCCATTCATTTGACAGGGAGTTATGAAATAGTTATAGGAGTAGCTAGACAGAGGAGAGAGACAGGGAAATTATGTATATTTAATACCCATGTAAGAAATTCTCAAAACAATAGAAACAAAAGAAAAATAAAATTCGGGGCAAAGGAAATGCCACCAAACACTGAGCCCTTTGCCTCAACTGCACATGGCAGAGCAAGGATGAATTCTAGACAAATGTGAGTGAAACGAGCTAGATGTAGGGGATGTAGCCATGCCATGTGGTGCAGGGCTAAGGACAGTCTTTGAAGCATGCTGCAGAGGAGCGCCCTCGGTCTCATTTGAAGCTCTCATGAAGACTATATTGGTGACTCTGTAGAGCTGTTTGAAGGGAAGCAAACCCAGATGTAGCAAAGTCAGTTGTATCCTAGAGAGAATTCTAGGCATCCCATGCATGACACAGGATCAGGAGATGGAAGATGAAGGCATAAAAATTTAAAATTTGTAAATGGTTTCACTCTCCTATGTGCATTAATGGTATTATATGGATAGGTATATTTAGCTCTAAGGAGGTCAGCATGGAGAAGGAAAGAAATTCAAGGAATATTTTGCAGGTAATCTTAGTCAACTCCATAGTGAATACACAGAATTCATAAAATATGAAGGCACCGCAAGAATGAAAATAGAGGGCCCTGGTTTTTGAAATAGAAGCAGTTGGTCATAACCAAAGGAAAATTAGTGCATGAGCATCTTCCAAAGGAGTCTCTTCACTTGACACCGTTGAAGATGCCAGTTTTCTTGTTTCAGCAGCCTAGCAGGGACAGAGAAAATGAGAGTACTATGAAAGAAATCTATGAAAGAATCTATTTACATGGATGTGAAGGTATCTTTCTCAGGACTTTCTATAGGCTCTAATGCATTCATCTGACATCACACAGACACCAGTTAATATATTGTAGAGGAGAGTTTCTCATTCTGTTTTCTCTATAACACAAATGTGTGATGCTTCTATAATTCAAAGCCATATAGAAAATTTACCTCTAAAACTATGTGTCCAGATACCTTCATCCATCTTTCTTTGAATTATATTTAAGTTTGACATGTTTTAATTTAAAAACTCAGATGAAATAATGCACCATTGGTTCAGAACTTTCTTCTTTAAGTTATTAGCAATGTGTCAAAGGCCCAATGTGTTTTCCTGAAGAAAGCAATAGAGGACTTATGTTTTTCTTAACTAGTTTCTCTTTTTCTTCCCTTTTTTTGTAGCTTCAAAATGAGTTGAGAGTTGAAAACATTCATTGTTAGTTCCAAAACATTTTACAGTGATTAAAACTGCCAAAAATTTGTGTAGGGTCTCTATTAAGTTAAAGTCTCTCTCTCTCTCTCTCTCTCTCTCTCTCTCTCTCTCTCTCTCTCTCTCTCTCTCTCTTTCTGTGTGTGTGTATGTGCGCATGTGTGTATGCACGTGTGTGTGTGTGTGTGTGTGCATGTGTGTGTGCATGTGTATGTGTATGTGTGCCAAACAATGACACTGGGAATTATTTGATCACAACCAAAGCTTGAATGCCTCAATGAGTTGTCTTGGCAACAGCTCAGATTTTCCCATTGAGAGAGGACAGTAAGATGCTACTGAAAACAAAGCATACATCCTGCCAAAGTAGGCTAAATGTTGTTTTCCTGGCTTCTGAATGCTAGAAGGAGTCACCACTGCTAAATGTGCTTCATTGCTTCATGAATATATGAAAGATGGATGAGAAGTAAAAGGGACTATTCTCAAAGCAACATAGTCCACTTTATCCTTCCACCAGATTAGGAAATCTGCTTATTTAAGGGATGTAAACTTTATAGGAGCTCCATGCTGTTTTGCCTTTTGCAGAGTACTTTCTAATATCTTTGTTCTCTTAGATAAGGTTGCAAAAGGAACTAAAGACTGAAAACAGAATGTCTCTCCAGGTCAGGACTGCTCTAGATAGTGTTCTTTCTCAATATCAATTTGTATCCCCATCCACATATTAGACACAGTCAGGGAGGAACTGATAATGGCAAGCGTGATAAGCATACAACCATTGAAGATTTATGTATTATATTCTAGGCTCTCTCTGTCTCTGTCTCTGTCTCTCTCACACACAAATGCACACTTACACTAAGTACATACACATTCTTCAATGTAAATGGCAATGCTTACTAAAAGCTTACAATAGTATTTTCTAGACTTGTTTGGAATGTTTTCAGTACACCATGGAACATAAATGGAGATCTTTAGCAAGAATGAAAGAAAAGGTGAGGAGGATGTGAGAATACTCTAGGAAAGTTACAGATTGTAAGCAAAGGCCCTATGGCCAAAGAGAGAGTAAGATCCTAGAGATTTGAAAGAAAGTAGCATAGCTCATCACAGGTAGACTGGTACCTATAAAACTGATATGAATGAATAACTTTTAATTTTCTATGGATCTAACAAACAAGGGAGTACCCTCTCATTTAAAAGATAAACACTGAAGGAGGCATATACTGCTTGGCTGATAACAGGGTGCAATATAAATTAACCACAGACCCTGTCTGATTTTCTCATTGTGTCCCTCCATGAGTCTCACAAAATATTGTGATTTTTGATGTTTTACACATTATTACTTGCTTCATTTTATAAGGACTAAACACCAGCTCAGGAAAATGACATAAAAATGTTTGAGGTGAAAGTTAGCAAGGGCAAAGCCTTCACCCAAACCCATCCATGCTGTTATAATCCTATTTTTCTGACTCTCAACCAAACAGGCTTTCTAGAATGCATCCACTCATTTAATTTATTTTATTTTATTTTTTAGCTGCTATTCACTGAGCACTTACTGTGATCCAATGAGTTGGAAAAGATGGTTTGGATTTATAAAGTCTAGTAAGGAAATGCTTAATAAAGATATTTATAATGAATAATCACAAGAATGGTGACTGAAACAAAAATGAACATGACTTACAACTGAGAGTGAGCAATGACTGCCAAAATATATGAATGGAAAAGACAAGTGGCCAGTTAAAGGCCATGGGAACAGAAGGCAAAGTAGGGAAGCCATCATAGGCATATAGACACGACACAGCTCATTCAAGGGACTTGAAAGAAGGAAGGAAATTCAGAAAGGGAATCCAAAGAGTTTTCTGGACCTGGTAAGGACTTTTGTCTTCATCTTAAATGTGATAGAAGATGAACAATTATATTTGAAGAGGCATCATGGCTGCCAGCCCTAAGGTTTCTAAGATGAACAAGACCTGGGGAAGGCCTTGACTCTTAGGTCTTTCAAGGAGTCTAGTAGAGATTTGCAAAAATGCTCAATGGGTAAGATTCCTTGTACACAATCCTTAGGAATGGAGTGTATATCAGTATTCATTCGATGAGTAAGGCATACAGCTCATACCTATAACTTCAGCTCTAAGTGAAATGAAGACGAGAGGATCACTCAGGCTGTTTGGCCCCCTAACTAATTGAGAAAACATAAATCCCAGATTTGTGGAGAATACCTGTTTCAAAAGAAAAAGGCCAAGAGCAATACAGAAGAGCACTAGATACCCTCTTCTGTCCCTTGCACACATAGCACTTATATGTGCACATAACACGCTTGCATACACATATACAAATAAAAGTATTAGTTTGAGTTTCTATTGCCGTGATAAAATAACACAAGCAAATGCAACTTGGGAAGAATAGGGTTTACTTTCTCTTACAGTTTGAAGTCTATTGTGAAGGGAAGTGTAGGAACTCAATGAAGAAATCTAGAGGCAAGAACTGAAGCAGGGAACATGGAAGAACACCATTTTCTCGCTTACTCCTTATGGCTTGCTCAGATTACATTCTTAAATACCTCAGGACAACCTACCTAGTCATGCGTGCCACCATCCATAACAGGCAGACCACTCCCATATCAACCATTAATCAAGAAAACACTCAAAACTTCTCACAGAATTTCTTACAATCTTTTAATAAGCTTTTTCTCAGTTGAAGTTTCCTAGCTGCATTATCTAACAATTCAGATACAGAGGAAAAGGAAAATGAGTCTCAGGAAGGGAATATCAAGGCCATGAAGCATTCAGCGACTCCATGACTGGCCAGGCCCATTAACCTCTCATTGTACCTTTGGGTGGCATGGGTAACCAAACTCTGCCATACTTTAGTGTGCCCACATGCCCACAGATCTGTTTACAGACACCAGTTGCATAACTCTTTATTTGAAATTTCCAAGTCAGCTTCTTTTGGGACCTAAACTACTCTATAGCTATGGACTTGGATGGGGATATGGAACATCAGAGTGCACTGACACTTCAAAAGAGCAACATAGAATGACTTGGCAAAAGTTGCTGATGTCATTGAAGCCCTTTACTTGTCATCTAGAGATGATACATGGCACACTAAGGAACTTGGGGTATGATATTCTGAACAGTTCGGTCCACAGTCAGGGCCAGCCTGTAGTTCCATCTATAAGAAAGGTCACCTCCCTAGACAGTATCAATATTGACAGGGCATAGAATATCTACAATATAGAAGTTGAAAGCCAAGAGAGGAGAGAGATGACTCAAGTGAATGCAGGTAGGCAGACCAAATGAGGGGGCAAAAGAAAGTTGGATTTACCCATGACCAAAACTTCCCAAGTTCAACTGACAGCCATTGCCAATGGCTTTGAGGGCAAAGATAAGACTATTCCTTGTTTCGGTGAGAACCTCATGCTGACCTCTTGCGATAATGTTGCTGAGTTTAATTGTGGTAAGTACTAGGCAATTCCAATTTTAAAACACATGGAATATGCACGAGGAATGGTCCTTAGAACTCTAATGAGGACTTTGAAGCTCAACCAGCTTGGGCAGTTTTGCACTTATGAAAATGGAGCAGCTCCCTACGTCTTTAAAGAGAATACACTAATCTCAGGTTTTATGTTTTCAAAATCCACTGGTGGATTTGCACGGTAACATTGAACATATTTGTATTACCCCCAAGATATTTCTCAGTGAGGAAGAAACCAGACTTTTTGCATCATAAGGCAGAATGGGATGCACGTAGCCTCCTGCAGAAAAGGCTGTTAGGTTCCATCTGGATGAATGTGGCTGGAGATTGAGAGAGCGCTGATGAAATCTGACAGAAGTGTGTCTCTCCAGGCTGATGGTGGGGAAATGTTTTGCCCTTTGTATGTTAAATCACTGCCAGGCAGAGACCTAACATTTTTGTGCTCTCAAACCAGCAGGAGGGGTAAATAACCGATTCAGTAGCACAACACAGCACACAGTGACAGTATTGGATACATAAAAGAATGACACTTCTATTTCACATTAGAAATTGAACATGTTTTAAAATCAAACCTGAGAGTCAGGACTCAAATAAGGGAGAGAAATCCTGTGTATGTGAGTAGGTCTGGGTGTATACCTGTGTGCGTATGTTTCTCAGCTTGTGATACTTATGCTCCAGAGTGTTACATGAGTGCTTACCTGCATGCATGCATGAGTATACATGTGTGTACATATGTGTATATACATTTATATGTATGTTTTCTTATATGCATCTGTACGCATATGTTTCTATGTATTAATATATATTTATGTATATATGCACATGTGGGTACATATACATATTTGTGTTTTTGTTTTTGTGCATATGTTTATATGTATATGTTCTGTGTGCATGTGCTTATATATTTGTAAATGTGTCTCTCTCTCTCTATATATATATATGCATGTGTTTGTGTGTATATGCTGTATATGTTTTTGCTTTCAAATATGTGAATATGTGCCTAAGTACATATTTTTATGTACATGAAACTAGTGTTTCATATGTGTTTGTATACACATGGTTGAAAGCATGTGTATAAATGTATGAGTATGTGTTTGTATGTATAATTTTCAGTAATGTGTTTGTCTATTCATATGTTCATGTTCTTGTATATGTGCATATATGAGTGAAGGCATATATGCATATGTGAGTGTGTGCATGGATATGGGTACATTTCTTTGGGGATATATGTACCTCTGTGTTAAAATGAATGTATTCCCTTGCATATATTTGGGCATAAGTATATGAGAACATTTGTGTTTATGCATGAACCTGACTGCATGTGTTCATCTATGCACATGTGTGTGTATACATATACATATATATATATACACACAAATGTGTATTATGTGCATGTCTATGCACATACATCAGTATATACACTTTGGGTGCCTGTGTGAACAAACATGTGTTAATGTATATGTATATGCTCATGTTTGTAGGTAACTGTATATAAAGGTACATGTACATGAATGTGAACATATATACATACCTTTTAATGTATGTGCTTGTAGTCTAGGCTTTTCTGTGTATAATACAGTTAGAAGTGACTTTTCTAGAGGAGATGCCCTTGAGTCAATCTTAGTGGCTAAGAATGGCCTGTCAAGGGTAATAGGAAACTTTCCCTAGAAATCAGAAAACTGGACAAAGTGCACCTATGGTTTTGTTTCTGGGAGAAGAGCTAATATCATGCTTCCAGTAATGAGAGAAAGGCATACACGCATAAGTGATTCTAGCATGAGGAAAGCCATGAGTCTCATGCTGAAGCATCTGACTTCCATTTACCTGGAGCACCTGCCAGATAGGTAAAGGAATTGTGTGTGAACTAAGCATCATGTCTGCACTGAGACAATAAATAGGAAAAGCCAAACACATGTGAAGCCAGGACTTATCAAGGGTCAATTCAATGATTCTATGCCTATCACAGACTTCCTAAAGTATCATTAACTACAATCAAGCAAGGTAGAGAGTTAGCAAGAATTTAAAGAGAAAACTACACAGAAGCATATGAAGAGAATTTGTAGGTTATGAGGCTATCTCTTTTATAAATGCCACTTACATTTCTCATGCATCTGCCCCATGCCAGCCACCATGTGAACCCTTTTTTGGTGATTTCCATTTTTCCTCAGCTGTGGAGAACAGCTTATTCCACAGGATAGCAGGAGACAGGGTTTCCCTCAGACTGCTAGTAGCACACATGGGTTGAAGTCTTTACTTCCTCACTTAACTAGAACTGAAGCAGCTTGCCCATAGTCACTCTTAACAACTGAATAGCAAGAGCTGTGGCCAGCTCTAACAACAAAAACCCTTCTTTCCTTTAAATAAACATACTAAAAGTTAAAATCACTTACCCACTTTAAAAAAGGATCCTTTCCTCATTTCATCCTAGAACCTCTGTCCCCTTGCCAGTCATGTGACATTGTTTTTTGACTATATGGCCACTTTAACTAGGCCATCCTGGGTACAAGTGTTAAAGATTGAGAAAAACCTACATTGACTGCCAAGAATTCATTTCAGTTTTGTCCCACGAACACTTCAGCTATCTGCCAGGTAATGTTAGACCCTCTTCACGGAGACCGCATCAAGGAGCATTTTTATTTCTATTATACAAGCTCTGGCCAGAGAGAAGCATTTGAAGCTTCTCCAGCCACCTGATGACTCCCGTAAAGCTCCTTCATCCCTCATCGCAGCCAACACCTGTGAACACACAAAATTGACTGTTTCTTCACAAAATAGTCAATGACAGATGAATTAGGGATTTGAGTAGACTTCCAAACAAACTGGAAGCCAATTTAATACAATCCTCTCAGAACAAGCTGTTACTCATTGGATTCTACATAAAACACAGTCATGTCAAGATGTATTAAGAATGTAAGAAAAAAAAAGAACTGGAAAGCAAGCAAGCTGTTTGCTGTATTAACCAATAAATCAGACTATAACACTGCCATCATTATTGAGTGCTCATTACCTGCTTGGCACTCTTCTGTATCCTTCCCAGGGCCACATCATTTGAGCCTAGCTACAGTCTTATGATACAGCAATCACAACCTTCACAACAGTAATGAGAGAACTAATATATACTCATCATGGAAAACATAGACTAGGAAAGGCAACAGCAATGATGGATGCTAAAGAAGTTTGACACGCCAAATCTCGGTTTCAAAGGCAGAAGATTTCCATTAACTCAGAATTTAATGAGTTTGCACTCGGTGATAGGCATTTTGTGTTTTATCCAGTCAAAAAATGAAAAAAAAATATTTTTTTAAAGAAGCGTCACTGGTGGCAATAATGTGCCTTGTAAACCACAGGATAAATGGAAAGTTCATATGATGGATACAGTAACCACTGACATCATCAGTCCCTCTCTCTCTCTCTCTTTCTCTCTCTCTCTCTCTCTCTCTCTCTCCATCTCTCTCCATCTCTCCCATTTTTCTCTCCCATCTCTCTTTCTCTGTCTCTCCTCCATCTCTCTCCCCCCCCCTCTCTCTCTCTCACACACACACACACACACACACACGATAGATTAAAATGATTTATAAGTACATACATACTAAATTTAGTTTAGCAAAATGACTGATGATTGTATAAACAGTACAATCAATGTGATGCTTTATCTCATAAAATATAACCTAAAGTTCTCTCATGGGAAGAGTGCAAGGAGATGGGCACTGGCAATTGTTGTTAGGCTTTGGAAGACAGTAGCTAGAGATCTGAAGCAGTAACATAGGTGCAACTCTTAGGTGTTTCCCTTCAGATTGACTCAGCTAGGTGGGCCTAACATGTCCCCCTAGTGTTTCCTGTGGAACAAACATTTATGTGCAAAATGATGCAATGGTCAAGGTGTTTCTAATGTCCCCATCACTCTGCGATACATTTGCATTTTCTTTTCTCCTCTTCTTTTAATGTTTTGACCATTATAGTACCTGGAAATTTTCTTTCATCCGCACTAAAGATTTCTTACATTTATATAAAATGTTTTGCTCAAATTTGCATAATGTGTAATGCCCATTTTCTCCCCTCTAATTCCTTCCTTTAGCCAATACAACAATCTTTTTTCCCTATCTCGTGAGTTATTTTCTTAAGTTCATGGAACCCATTTAGTATTGATGTAGCTATCGAGTCATCTACTGGAGCATGGGTTGGCTCTCAGTGACTGCATCCCTGAAGAAAAGTGACTCTTTCTCACAGCAGTCATCCATTGACAATCAGTTAGAATGGAATGTCACAAATATCTCCCCCAATCGTACTGGCATTTAATTTGGCTTGTGCTGGTCATGTACATAAGTCAGAATGCTTGGGCATTGACATATTCCACTGTCTTGAATTCGCATGTTCAAAGCAAGCAGTGGGGCACACTGACTGCACTTTATAAAAAAACTACCTGAACAGTATATGAACAAAGGTAATTCCCTTGACTATGAAGACTGGAAAGCTGTATGTAGAAGGGACAAGACTGAACATCAGGTCAGATGGAAGCAGGCCTCAAAGGCTGTGCAAGAAGGCAGAGGCCATTTCAAGAGAAAGGGGTGAGCAGATACCAAACAGAGTGGAAAAGGGTTATAATGAAGACCTACATTATCTTGTCACTGAATATTTATTTATTTATACACTCTGTGATTAATTGACAAATAAAATCACACATGTTTGTTATCTACAGCATGATGTTTTGACAGGTCTGCATTTTGGGATGACTAAATCAGGCTAATTAAATTATATTACCTCACACATATCTTTTTGGTGGTTAAAAAACTGAGGCTTTTCTGTCAACAATTTGTAAGTACAGAAAATCTGACTCTTAACTACAGTTACCTCATAATAAAGGAAATTTGATTTCTTTGCTTCTGCTATTATAATTCAGTTCTGGATGGTAGCGTATGTGTCTGCATGCTTGAAACCCAGCACCTGAGCCAGAGAAGACACATAACTGGGCCTCAGTGAAATGATATTATTGACCCGGCATTCATTGCAAAAGATGCTTCACATACCGTGGATCCAAAAATATATATAACTGTAAATGTTTGGCATATAGTTATCATATATCTCCTATGCCGGTAGCTTAACACCAGTAAATTGCTTCAGACTCTTATTCTAATAAAATACTGTTAATGAAAACTCATGTGTGTAAATATATTGCTCTTTATTTTACAATTGTCAGTGAAGACAATAGCAATGATAATGATGTCGTTTTGATCAATCACCAAATCTGAATTTTGTGTTTTCTCAATAGCACTGGTATGTCTTCCCCATCTATGCCCTGCATTTCCTCTACTATCTTTACATTTTTGAAGCATATTAAGACTGCCATAATTCCCAGAGCTGCAAGTCTGTTACCCTTGCAGCTAGCTATTCACAGCTTGCTTTGAAACATCCCAAGCTTGTCTTCAAATAAACTGGCTCTGAAACTTTGACAAAGCAGTTGGCAATTTTATCATGTTGTAGCACTATTTCTTCCAAATTGCAGCATTCCCTGCCAGAGGTTGGAAGGAAGCTGTAGCATTCAGGAAGTTACAGGTTCTGACGAAGTCTAGGAGTCTCACATAGTTAGGAGATTCATAAGGGCCATTCCCGAGATTATGTAAGAAGCAAGCAATTGTTGGGGGAAAGAGATTCTCCCTTAGGTGGAGCTGCAAGCAGGACAGGAAGTTGGACAGGATATGGGAGCCATTGCTCATGCTAGAATGGGCTTTTCAACAATGTTCCCTTAGGTACTCCAAAAAAATTGCCTGACTTACAAAGGTAGACTTGGGTGAATTTTTTTATTTGAACTCTCCTTGCTGTCCTGTTGAATAAACTGTGAATAAATGTTAGCTCACATTCCCCTCCCTGGGTGGGTCTCAACAGTTCATGAGTACGGGAAGTATTTTGTGTATAGCAAACAGCATATCAATTCTATGACGATTTCTTCCCTTCCTGGAGAAACACAAAGCTTTGATTAAACTGACATTTCCATGTGATCAGTTGGAGATACTGAGCTTCCATTAAAGACAGATTGAACTCTGAAATTTTTCCAAATTCTAAACATATCAAAGACAAGAAGTCAACTAATAGTGCTATGATAATTTCTGGAATAGTAAAGACATCTCATTATATGCTCCCATATCTTTCTGTAAGTATTAGAACTAGGAAGGAAATATGGAAGAGATCCAGCTGAACTTTGCCTGGCGTTGAGCTATCGCTAAGCCTGTGCATTGTGGTCGCATATGCTCTCAGCTATATTTCTGTCTTCTTAGGCAGGAATACCATAGATTCTTATAGATATACAATCCTAAATGCCACATATGTTCTTCAGTATCAAATATCTGAAAGTGTCTTCCAAAGAAATATTTTCCGAAGATCTCTTCACAACCAGCTAATGTGGCAGATGGTAAGTACTAGCAGCAGAGTCCATTGGCTCATTGATTCCTAGGGTCCTGAGAGTTCCTGTCTTCTCATTTACTAGATTGATCCTCATCTTATGAGGTAGGGGCTTCTATTATCTTTACTTTAAAATTGAAAAATTGAAAGTTGAAGAGAACCCATATAGCAATATGTGCCAAAGTTTCAAAATTTATTTAGATTGATGCAGTACATATACATATACATATACATACACATACACATACGCATACACATACACATACACATACACATACACATATACATATACTATATGCATGCGCGTGTATTTGTGTGTGTGTGTGTGTGTGTGTGTGTGTGTGTGTGTGTGTCCGCGCGCGTGTTTGTAAAGGTGAAGATTCTAAGGCTGTCTTTGTTCTTCTCAACAGGCTAACCATCTTTGGCCAAGTTGAAGAACAATATTTTCTTAACTAGGCAGAAGATCAGATACTTAAGGCAGAATTAAACTGAAGAGAGGGCCAATCCTGGGAAGTGCCTAAATGTACATGGGCACTTACTCTCTAACGAAAGGGACTAACTATGGTTTCTAACTCACTTCTTTGGCTATGTTAATTAGCTAGATATAAGAAGCTGGTATAAACTACCCAAGGGTAAAAAGGGTAATGTATTATAGGATAAGCATCATGTGAACTGAAGACAAAACTGGCATTGAAAGTATTGCAAAATATGTTGCTAAAAGCATGTAGTAAATATGACGTCAAAATGAAAACTTGAAGCCTAAAAGCAAATCCTTTATGCTCTGGTGTCCACAGCTTGGTTTGTTTTTTGAAATTCTATGGATTTGATCTCTTTAGATCTGTATATGTGGATAGGTAAAGCCTGAAGATAATCATAAGTATGCCTTCTTAATGTTATGTAATATTTTTCCAGGACTAGAGATGGAACTCAGAACCTTGAGCAAGGTGGAAAGGTCTCATGGCCGTTTGATCAGAAATACCCAAATGTTGGTTAGATTTGATGGAAATATTTCTCTATATAAGGAATGGCTGTGTGGCCAGTGGCATATAATAGAGAAGAGGTGTCAAGCAACTGAGTCTCTCTATTATATATTTATGTAGTATCTCATACATTTCTATTAGGAAGAGAATAATTCCTCCAGAAAGAGTCTAACTCCATAGATGCTATAATGGAGATAGAGACAGTCTAAAATCAAAGAAGTAAGAATATAATTTTAAGCAGAGACTGATTCTGTACAGGAAAATGTCTTTGTAAAAGGTATAAGTAAAAAGGCAATGGGTAAGAACATTCTGGGAAGAATATCTGAAGAGGCAAAGGAGAAACAGCCTAGGTAGAAGCAAACATACCAAGAACTTTTACAAAGATTCCATAGTTGAATGAACAAGGTCTCTGTGAGAGCTCAAAAATACTCCACAGGGTGGGAGAGTCAAGAAATTGAACTTTGCAGAAGAGTTGGGAAATAGAAGGAAATTCATCTGAAAAAGCAGTCACACACAGCTCATGTAGACTCATGTAGACTCCTAATGGAGTCTTACATGAAAGTAGGGGTGTGGACCACTATGGTCCAATTCATTGCCAAGAACCTAGGGGTTGCACTGATGTAAAAACAAAGCTCACCAATTTCCAGTCTAACCTGGCCTTTAGAACTCATGCACAAGTCAAACATACCTGATTTCTAAAGAGCTCTAGGTTATAGGAAGATGCATCATAGTCAGAGATGTGCTGGACCACAGAAAGATGTTTGTGGCTCTACTCTTCCAGACTACATGACTTCATATGCCCTTTGACACTTACCCTTTCTCTAAGACAATGACTCCAAACATTAGACAGTAAATGATTGCTTAATCTAGTTGAATACCCCAGAAAGCACAAAGCTATGATAATGGGGTGTGTGTACCATCCAAAGTATAAGTAGCATTAAGACAGAATAAGGTATTAGATCCAATTATCAATTTATCAATATGAGCAGAGTAGAAAAGTCATAGCTAGATGATGGTGTCTTCACTTTTATGTTTTATAAACATATATAAGCCAAAAATATCTACTTTTTAGGGAAATTGAATCACTACACTGTAGGTTTGGCGAAGGTGCCATGTTACAAAAGTGACATAAAAGCATGATTTCTGAACAGAAGTAATTTTAAAATAAAGGGCTCAGAATCTCTGCATAGCAAATCATATTATAAACTTTTTGCTTTGAGGTTTAAAATAATAGGCAATGTTAAACTCAAGATTACAAGATTCTTGTGATAATCTGTAATTCGTGTTTTCCTATCATTGTCCATAAAAGTAATTTAAATCTGATTAAAAGTCTACACTGCATGTTATTGTAGAAGATCTCTCTCTATGCATAAGGACTTGCCCAATGTTAACTAACACAGACTTAAACTCTAAAATAGATGTGCAGCCAAATTGTTTTCCTTTCTAGCAGAAAGTCACTGGGATGGCTATTCTTCTCCTAGCCATATTATCTGCAACAGCGCTTTAAGTATTCACACACTGTCTGTGGTCATTGTATGTAATAGTGCCTTGTATGTTGTGTCTCCTAGCTCTACATACAAACTACCACGCTTACAATCTCCATGAACCTAAGTGCGTCAGTGGCGCTGGGAATGCTATACATGCCGAAAGTGTACATCATCATTTTCCACCCTGAACTCAATGTCCAGAAACGGAAGCGAAGCTTCAAGGCCGTAGTCACAGCAGCCACCATGTCATCAAGGCTGTCACACAAACCCAGTGACAGGCCCAACGGTGAAGCAAAGACAGAACTCTGTGAAAATGTAGACCCAAACAGTAAGTAACCCTCCTTTCATCTTTCCGTCCTGAATTAGAAACTATAGAAATGGGATGTGTGGTGCTGATCCCTGGAGTAAGCTTGCCTTGTGGATGGTTTGCCCTGATGAATGGTAACTTTTACTCTTTTGACTTTGATGAATCTGCTACCCTTTTCTGGGTAGAAAGCTTTTCAGAGTTCTGCCTCCTCATTCTCCTGCCTTTTTGTCCTTCGCTCCAGGAAAATCCAGTGGGAATAAGCATATTTCTCAGGACTTCTTTAACAGACCCTTCCCACTAGGAAAACGATTTCCCCCTTAGGAAGACTGCTTCCTGCTGGGAAAATCACTTCCTGTTAGAGAAACTAAGCCAGTGAAGTAGAATATTAGAGGTAACGTTAAAATTTTAGGAGAGCTTTAGATGCATTTCTTCCTTCCACTGAGATGCGAATGTTGAGAAAATTATTTCCAAAGCAAGTATTTTAGAAATAGAAGCATAAAGTATTGGATAAAATCATTAAACTTTCATTAAGTACATAGGGCCAAAGACTGTTGTGCTAAAGCAGCGCACGCTTGGGAAAAGTGTCACCTATGTCACTGAAGAAGAAAGGCATTTTGCAAAGGACAAGAACTGACAGCTATGATTCACAATTGTTCGACTCGATTTGTAGCAGTCAGGTAATCTCCAGTTTTGCCTGTGAAAGACGTAAAATCAAGTGCACACAGGACATCACATACATAGCACTACATTGACTCAGATGTTAGCTCCATAAAAGTTCTCAATTATTATGTTTGCTAAGGAATATTTTGGCCAGTTCCTCATGTAATAAAAAATACAGGCATTCATGGCAGTAGTTTCTGTTTTTAAAATAAAAGAGGTTTCACATTTTCTACCAAGTCATACAAAACACAGTTTTTAAAATTATAAACTATTCTCACTATAGCGTTACTTGCAAAGAGAGAGAAATTCAATAGGCTGGAGGGCTTCGTTTTAATGAATACTGTACTAAGGACCCATGATCTTGGCACATCCTCATTTATGAATGGATATACAAATATTAGGAAATACTTTCAGCGTAAATGTGGTTTTCATTCAAACTCTCAAAGAGCAGATTATATGGTAAAATAGGAGGAGGAAAAGTATTGTTCCAAAGAAAAAGGAGAAGTAGAATAAATCTAGAGGCTCGGCCGTATCTCTAGAGCAACTGGTTAATGTGAGCTAGAAGAGCACACGAAAGCTCGGTGACCATTACAATTTCGGAGCAAGTGGGTTTGAGTGGAGTCATCTGACTTCAAATCCAAGCCTCTGCTCTTAGCACCACATGACACTGAGAGCTGTGGAACTTTCCTAAAGCTCAGTATCTCTATGTACAAAAGTACATATTACCTGAACCATAGATGTGTTATGAAATATTTGTTCAGCAAGTTGCACATCTGCTGAGTGCAAATGGCTCCCATACCCGAAGAGGCAAAGCACTCTTAGAAGTCCATTTTCACGTGATTGGGTAGATGTGATAACGCGGTTGAAGGCAGACAAGATGCCAAGAGGTAGATGAGAATAAACACCAAATAACGTTGCTATGATTGCATGTATGCCCATAGTTATAAGTACATTCATACTGTTACCTTTCCCTGTGATTCATACTGTTAACTTTCCCTATGATTGCATGTATGCCCATAGTTATAAGTACATTCATACTGTTAACTTTCCCTGTGATTCATACTGTTAACTTCCCCTGTGATTGTATGTATCCCCATAGTTATAAGTACGTTCATACTGTTAACTTTCCCTGGACAGCCCAGTCTCGGTAGCTGTTTACAATAGACTTGTCCAATTTCAATTCCTGGAAACTTTATCCACTCTTATTCCAATAACACTTTTAAATCATACATCTGCATCCGTATATACACAAGCATACAATTTTACCAAGATTTTTGGCCCACAACAGTAAGCAGAACAGACAGTTGGAAGTCTGTCTATTTGTATTTTTTAAATGAACAAATCTGGACTCATAAATTCAGACAACTAATCCTGCAGTTCCTAACAATTAATAACTTTTTACTGTAGCTAACTTTTATGTTCATATCAATCCTCGTTGAGTCTTTGAGTACTTTCTAAAAAGGAAACAGTAACATTGATACTAACACTGCATCACCTACCTTTAAAACAATCTATTACATAGAAGCTTGTATGGAAGTCCTTGCAACTCAACAGAGAAAATGCTCTTATTCTCCATTTACTGATGATGTCTTAGTGAAGGGAACTTCTGTGACACAGCCAAAGTCATGTACCAACTTAGCATCTAAGGTTGAGTTAAAACAGTTCTTATTCCTAAGGCCATGTTTATTCCTTCTTGCTGCTGTATGTCCTGAAACATGTCTAACCGGACAAATCCCCAATGCATAAATCACATTTTTTGGCTCTGTTACTTGGTAATATAGATAATAATAATAATAATATTAATAATAATGTGATGATGGTGGTGTTGGTGATGGTGATGGTGGTTTTTTGAGGGGAGCTGTCTTTGCTGAAACATGCTGTACTATGAAAGATGTGGTTGCTTATTTGTAAGCAGACAGTAATGACCATACAATTAGAGAAGGCTGCCCAGGTAAAGGCCTTGTCATACTAGTATCAAATAATCTAGTATCAAATGAAATCACTGTAATAAATCCACTGATAACTCATTATACATGTGTCTTTCAAAAAATGTTGATGGTATAGCTGTTCTAGTATCTACAAAGAGTCATAACACACTACAGAAGGAAAAAAGAAAAGAAAAAGAAAAGCAAAGAGTATAGTACAATTAAATACAGTCTTTGTCTCTTAAACCGTCTATAAGATGTTTGAAATTCTTCTAGCATTTCTAGCATTGTGTATCCACTACCTTATAACACCACAAAGGATAACTAGATATTGGTGGACCCATAGGAGGAGATTTATGTACCTCCAAACATTGGGGTTTCTGATGACCCAGCTTTTACAGAGCTTTGAGAGAACCCATTTCTCCCAAGCCATCTAACAGCATGGCCAGCAGGCAGCTGTGTGTTCTGAATCTCTGTTGTCTACTGCAGTCAGCATAGACACTGGTGTTTCTCAAGCCCACAAGGTACAGCTTCCCAAATGACAGAACAGGTCTAGTGTCTGTTTGACTTTGTTCTATGTAAATAACCAGCCATGGCTATAAGTACTTCACTGGATATCACAGGTCTGGAAATTTGGGCATATAAAGGGCCAATGTTTAATCCTGGTATGCTCAATCTGAGTCTATCATATTATTATTGATATTTATCTGGAACAAACACAACTTAAAGGAATAAAATAATTTGAGATAAAAAAATACATCATTTGGGGAATCCCAAACTTATAATGTAGAAAATGTGGTATCACAGATGACAATTGCCTTTGAGCCTGTGGCCTGAAAGTCACAAATATGCATATATGCATATATATTTGCATTAAGATTAGTATTGAAATTTTAAGTTAATGAAAATATAAAAAATGTTCTGATGCTATGAAATGTCATAATATGATATTATGTTGAAAACCAAGAATGGCTCAAATCATTTCCAGAATATAAATTGTGGCAGTGGAGACACCGGAAATATTTTCTTAGTTTACACTATCTGGTAAAAACATATAAATCATATATGCACTCGAAAATAGGCATCTCTCCAATGGGAAACTCTTTTTTAAGGTGGTGGGAGATATCTGAGAAGACAGGGCAGCTCATAGAATGTACTTCAAAGTAATTAATAGACCAAAAATCCTCTTCAATTCATCTTTGCTCGGAACACTTAGCGTGAATCCTTTCCGGTCCATGGTGTTTTCATCTTGAACGGCTCTGCTCCATCACTGCAGCTTGCGATCTGGTGCATGACCGCTTCCACTCATCCACCTCCACACTGTATGCGTCTACATGAAAATGAGCTTGCTTCTTGGCTTATGATGTGCAGACATTAAAACTTCCCTCTTCACTTCATTACTGTTTAAGGATTGAAATTTTCCTCTCAAGTTGCTCCTTCAGTTAAAATTCTGATTGCTTGAAAGAAAAGCATCCTTTTGTTTGTATAAAGGGTCAATCTTGTCAAAAAGTTAATGTTATCTGTACACTATACATATATTCCATATTCAATCTCAGGCCAGTTTTTGCCCGTATCTATGTGTAGATTGAAAACTTATATGCTCAGGGTGCCTTTTGATGAGGCTCCAAGATTTTTACTTATACATAGGTAATTTCAGAAAAGCCAGTGTCATTTGTATACTCTAGCTATGTCCAAGATGTTGCTCCTCAGAATTTCTTCAAATTCTAGTCCTCTCACCTTCCTCCTGAATCTGGCCTCTCTCCCTGTACTTCCAAATGTAGACTTGCGTATGCATATTCATGGAAAACTGGAAGATGCCAATGAATAGGAGGACATGGTCATGCTAGTTGCCTATGACTATTATTATGGTCCTTTTCAAGCTGGATAGATAATATTAATAGGTGAACTGCATGACTTAATCACTATATGTGAATATGATTTTGTATCTTTCTCATCTGGAATAGCCTCACGCATCAGACTCTAAGTGAATTAACCTCTTTTGCTTCCCTTGGGCTAAGATTGCATTATATAATGATGAGAGGTTGTATTCTGGTTCTAAGATAACATCCATTTTCTAAGTCAATGTCCCCTGGGCTGAGAAATAGCTCAAGTAAAAACATTTGGGTGAATGCAGAGTATCTGCTGGAAGTTCAGACGAAGCTAATCATGATAGGCAGGTGGACAGCTAAGACTTCAGCCCACTTTGTGGATAAATGAGAGTTTGTTGCTGATAAATTACCCTGAAAGAAAGATAAATGAAGCTAGATATGTGATATACAATATGTAGGGTTTTACCCATGAATGTAGACTGTGAGGAAGACCATATTAGAATAACAACGTGTAGTTCAGATATAAAATATAAAATAGGATAATTTCAACCTAAATGTCTTTTGATATTGCCTTTCTTCCTTTAAAATTTTATTACTATTTGGTATTGATTATAAGGAATAGAAGAAAATTTCTGTGCTGACCTCAAAGAAAGAAATTACATAAAATAAAAATGTCAATAGAAGAAAGTAGTCAACTAACAAAAGAAAGTGTAGGTTGCTGGAAAATGGATGTGGGTAACACTGTACAGAAGAAATAATGCCTAGAGAATCTGGAACACATTCCTGTGCTATGCTGATTTGTTAATGTTTCTTGTTTTGTTTTGCTTCTTCATCTGTTTGGATCTCTAACATCCTCAACATGGCGCTATTTGTACTCATCCTTCTGGACTAACCAGGCAAAGCTGGTCAGCAAGAATGCACTAGGCTAAGGTAAAAGGGATGGCAGCAGGAAGGACAGAGTGAGATAGATCTGCTATTTGTTGGCTGGTTCCCTGAGCTGTACAAGTTCCACAAGTATAACCCAGCTACCTTCAGTTCTCTAGTGGTACCAGCACTCCCAAGTTAAAAGGTACCTGAATTGTGGTCACCTGGACTACACCAGACTATTGTATCCACTGAAATAGTGGACACAATGTCTGTGGGTCTCTATTCTAGCTTCTTCTTCAACAACATCAACAAAAATTGATAATAATAAAGAGGAATATTGTCTGCACATTTATTTTATATATTCCTATATATTTACTTTTCCTGTAGACTGTATACCACCAGTAAGAAAGAGTGTACAAAAGTCCGTAACTTGGTACACTATCCCACCAACAGTATAGCTTTTGACTGCTTTCCAAAAGGTAAGAAAACAATCTCCTTCTCATTTGTTTGTGTGTTATTGTCTACACCAAAAATAGAAATGTTTTTTTTCTGAACATCATGCATGACAATGTGAGATTCTATCTTTATGACAAAATGATATGAATAATGATCATTTTCATGAGCTCAGTGATAGCTCCAGTTACCTGCCGGGTATCTTTGCTGGAGAACATGGTTATGGGTGGGACAACTGGCCAGTTGCTTTAGAGAATGTGTGCTGTTTATTCTGACTCTGAGTCTACTTTAAAATAATTCATGTCAACAATTATGTTAAAATGTGAGGTTTTTATATCCTGACAGTATGGACCACTGACAGGGAAAGAGGGAGCATGCTTTACAAGTCAAGTGAAAATATCTACTTCAGTCATTATTACTTTGTACATCAAAATAAATGTATGCATTTCTAGAAACGTTCAAAAAATAGAAGTGACTGGTCCTACCATTGTGAGACTAATTGTCTTCTTTCTTTTTCTTTTTCTTTTTTTCTCCTTTCATTCATTTATTCTTTTGTTCAACAAATAACTACAGGAAAGTTTTATGGCTGGGATTAATGATCTGCCGATCACAGTTCTTGTCTGAGAAATCAAGCCAACTGTAGTATTCTCTGAAACTAGAGAAGGGGGTCAAAGAAAGATGACAAAGTTCTAAGGAAAATACCAAAATTAGCCAGAGGCTTTACCATTTAAAATCATGTTTTGGAAACAATGGATTACGTGACTGTATGAACTGGTCTTATGAATGAACTTCCTTGAAAGCATCAAATGACTGATCAGTCATGCTCATATGCTATCTTGTTACCCCATTAGTCAACATATGCTTGAAAAGACTATTCTTAGTGGTGCTACTAGCCTTCTCATTCCTGAATGTCAGCTAAGCAAATGGAATCACAGTGAAAAACAACTCTTGCTTTCAGGAGGCTTTGCTAGATGGATTCAGGGCCTTCCAAATGGTAGGAAAAATAGAGGGGAGTCCATGGAGAGGAAGGTGAAAGGCAGGGGGTATGCCTCCACAGCTAAGAGTGTGCAGTGCTCATAGAAGACTTGAGTTCTATTCCTGTCACTCAGATTGGAAGGCTCACAACTACTGCCCACTTCACTCCAGGAGTGTGAGGCCCTCTTCTGGCCTCCATGGATATCAGAACTTGCATGTATATTATCACACACACACACACACACACACACACACACACACACACACACACATGTAAAATAAAAGTTGAAAATATGAAGTAGATTGGACTGGAAGATTTCCTTCTGATTGTCAACAGCTGGAAGGCCTATCTTTAGAGATCTCCGAATGTGAGGCCCTGCAATGGAAAGTAACATTTTGTTTAGCAATGCTTAGCTACTAGCCTTTCTCTTTGTGAGTCTCTGTCATGGGACTTCTGTCAGATCACTGCCTGACTCCTACAATATGTTTTTTTTAAATGATATTCTGCATGCAAATAGTATCTTGGCCTTAAAAATTCTACTTAGTACTCAAAGGCAGGATACAATTACTTTCGGAGAGTAATTACATTTCTTGTTGATTTTAGATGGATGTAACATCTCAGTCTTTAATTTCAGATGTATTGTTTCCATAGTTATTTCCTTTTCCCGTATCAACATGATCTGTCCTAGATTTTAAATAGGGCATTCTTCCCTACAGTGAATATGTAACTGTACCCCAGTGAGATTTCAAGTCTCTGCAGTACAATTGCTTGTCAAAACACTGTGATGCAGCTCCTCATTTAACAGTTCTTTTGCAGGAGACCTCCTGAAAATAAATGAGAAAGAATTATCCCCAGGAAAAAAAAGATAGATTAAATATCCATCTATTAAAATTTTTCTTAGCTCCATTCTCAGTTGGTGCCTTTAGGTTTAAAGGGAGTAATAGGAAACTGTGAAGTTTATCTTCCAGCCAAAAGATATTTCTAGGGTTCTGCATGTTGGCTTGTTAAGGTAGGGAGCTTGCTGCCAAGCTTGATGACCTCCATTACATCCTGAGATCTACATGATAGGAGAGCAGAGTCCCACAGATTGACCTGTGACCCACTCTCTCTCTCTCTCTCTCTCTCTCTCTCTCTCTCTCTCTCTCTCTCTCTCTCTCTCTCTCACACACACACACACACACACACACACACTCACACTCATACACTACAAATTTAAAAATAAATACTGCCAGAAAGTGATGCTTAGCAACGACAACAACCTTTGTTCTTGGCTTATTTTTCTTCACAGATTTTGATTAGTGAGATTCTTAGAGAGTGGGAAGAGAGATCACATCACACGATGAGAAATGTGGACTGGTCTTTCTTTTTTATACAGGGCACATTTGTTCCCTCATTACTGTGTTTTCCCACATGTTTTTCTTTGATGGTCCTATAGACACTAGAAATATTTTGTACTGGAGGCCAACTAGGGAAATGGCTCAGGACTCCATGTTTTAATCCATTTCTGTATGGTGGTATTCAGAGAGATTAAATGGTAAAGAGAAACCGCAGGTGTAAGAGTGAATCTCGTGTTAATTTGCTTTTAAAACCCCACCTCAGGCATTTTCTCCCAACAAAGACACAGCATATGCAGCAAGTCTGGGCTTTGCTTATAAGAGATAGAAGGAAACAAATTCAAAGTCAAACAGAAAAAATAATAACATGGTTAGAAAATGTGTTTTATAGAAAGGTTCTGTTTCAAAAGTGCCCTCACTGGCAGATGCCCAGTTAGACATCAGCCAAGTCAACACTGCTTCCTCTATTCATTTCTGTGTTTGTAAATGGGATAACTGTACAAAATGCTATCTGTCTAACAATAGTTATTTTAAAATCTAATTAAAGAAGGAAAAAGGGAAAAATATGACTGATCCTATACTATATCCAGGCCAGGAAATAGGTTGTTTCTGTATCATAGTTTCACACTAAGATGCTCAAACCATACATATATGGATATATAATAACCTTGAGTTATACATTTGCATAGTTGTGTTCTTCAGAGCATGTATTCAGATTTTAATAGTATTAAGATCTCAATTTATGGAATTGTATTTTTTAAGTTAATAAGGACTGGGGACATGGCTCAGTGGGTAAAGTGCTTGCTGTCCAAGCATAAAGTTTGGATTATTGATGATGTAACAGGGCCCCTATAGCCTTAGCCATTGGAAAGGGAAATATAGGGTCTTCAAAGCAAATGGGCTAACAAGCTTTGGGTACAGCCAAAGATCCAGCCTCAGTAAAGAAACACAAAAACAATCAAGGAAGACAATGGCTATAAACCTCTGGCCTCTACATGTAGGTGCACAAACATGCACACTCACACATCTACTTGCACACCTGAAAACTCATGTGTACGATCATACATACACATGTAACAAATAAATGCATATTAATCATCATTTGATTCCTAACATTAATATATTGGAGTTATTTAGTACTTGAAGCTGTTAAGAGCGTGGCCGCACAAGGCTTTCTATCTGGTCGAGACTCTTTCTCTTTAACATTCAGTGTGGTACCCTTGTTTAAACAGGAGACCACTTCAATTTTAAATCCACTTTGAAACGCTCACTAAGTATAACACAGCAAAGCATATAAGGCTTCCCTACTGTTGACACAGAATCACCTCAGAAATAAATGCAGCTATAAATCTCATGAGGACCGATCTCTCGGCACATGCTCAGAAACCAGCTAATACCTGCCACCTCGGCTCTCAGCTCACATCCCACTTAATGTGATGAGAGCACACATAGCTGCTCGTTGACATGCACAGTAGAGTCACACAACATGCCTTACTTCGTGGAAACTGCATCAAAAGGTACATTTAACCACTTCCTGCTCTGTCTCATCAAGATTTATGAACCAAGGGGACTCCTGTTAAGGGGGGACAATCAAATGAATGTCTCAGAAGCTTTAGCCTGAGCCAGTCCTGAGGTGACATCAATGGGAGACAGAAATGGACCAGGCCTTCAGGGAGTGCACACATGATGGAGGATGCTAAGGTAAGCAATTTCAATTCTAGATGATGGGGGCTTTTTAAGTACAGGTACATCAGTTCTCCACCTATGGGTGGCAAGCACCATGTTCTATCCTGTATTCAAGGTGGTCCAGGCAACCATACAAGCAAACACACTTAAAATAGGGACTGTGCACAAATAATTCGAAGCATAAAAATAATGGGGCAACTGTGGGGACTGGAAAGCATTTTGCACAGCTGCTGCTTCCGAGTTACAGACATGTGGTCTTAGAGCATGACATCCAGGGTGCAGCCTGACTATGTAGGGCTGAAGTTCCTTTTACCTCTATGCTTTTGTATAGTAAACTGGTGAGTTCCAGGGTAAGTACCTTGAACCTGGTAAGTACACAGCTAAAAGTAGACAGGAATAAGAATGAAAAAGAAAATATTCAGTCTGTAACTCAGCAGGAGGGATTGTATCCTTCAACACCTAAGAAAAGCTCTCAAGGTCATATAGAATGAAGAGGCAACTTTTATGTTGTAGTCAAGTTTCAATTTTTTTGTTGTGGTTTTATGTGAAAATCCTGAATTGATATCAGTACTGTATCTGCATTTATGAAATTAATCTCTCTTTTGGTGCACTAAGCCAACACACAAAATCAACAACGTTTGTGCCTATTTCTCTCCTCTGTGACTAAAAGTTTCTACATCATTTATCATTCCAGTCACATATGAACTGGACAGTTTCCATTGGAAATGGTTTTGAGATGGAGAGATGGCTCGGTGATTAACAACTATCAATTGTCTGACAGAGGACATGGGTTCACTTCCCAGAACCCAAATGATAACTCACGATCACATGTAACTTCGGTCCCAGTGGATCCAATACCCATCTCTAGTCACTGCGGGCTGTCATATACCTATGCTACACACAGACTTACTCGGGCTCACAGAAGTATATCAATTTTAAAATGTAACTTTTTTAGAGCTTTCTTTGGTGGATAATTGGTAGCTTACTAAGCACCTGAGTGGGTTTTCTCAGAGCCGGTCATTTAAGACAATTTTTACTTTTAGAACCAAATGTCATTTTAATTTAGAAAGAAAAATGTGTGTTCTTAACCAAGGTCAGTTCATTTCTGAAAAATTCTCTCCCATTCAACTGCTATAAGGGAGGCTCATCCCAATATTCAACTGATGATTCTTTTCTGGTTTCTAACTACTAAAGATGTACCTCAACTTTGTAGATTCTCTCTCTCTCTCTCTCTCTCTCTCTCTCTCTCTCTCTCTCTCTCTCTCTCTCTCTCCCCTTCTCCCTTCTCCTCTCCCTCTCCCCCTCTCTGCATTGAAGCTTAGACACATTTTAAATTAGCTTTCTCTTGAAACCAAAGGTAATCATCATTTCCTTTGTGATCTACATGAATATTCACAAAATTTACTTTGCCTTTTCAAGTTGAATCAAGTTGAAGATTGGATTCAAATCCCTTTTTCCATCTGTCCTTTCTCAGAGTATCTCCAAGGTTCCAGTATGTACAAGGAGGGCACTAGTGCAATCTCCCACCCACTGGCGTTCTTGCTTAGCTGACCTAAACCCTAATTGATTTTAATGTGAATAGCTATTTCACATCGGTAAGTGTTGGCCATCGCCTTGACTGTGTTGTCATGATCTCTAGCCAAGAATAAGGAAAATTAACTTGGAATGTGACCTTTGTGGTGGTAGTTGGAGTGTCACATATGTGGCTTGCCTTGTACATCTCTGTGATCATGGATTAGCCCCATTTTACGTAATTCTCAGGTTCCCATAGAAACGAGCTCCATTAATGGGACACCATAGTGACAGCTTGGGATCCTGTATAGGAGAGTCCTCCTCTGTAAAGGGAGGTCACATGTGTAGGCATGCTACTGACATCCTCAGTTACCTCTGTGCTCAGTCCCCTCTCTCCGCCTTCTCTCCTTCCCGCCTCTTCCTTTTCTTTCTGTTTTATTATTGCTTCTGTCTTCCTCTAATCCTTCTTTTTCTTTTTTTCTGTTGTTTTTATTCCTTTCTTCTTTTCTAAGATTTTTTAGGTTTGACTATTTTCATTTAATTATGTATATATGTGCCTGTGAATATGTGCATACCCACATGCATGCCTGCACACACAGGGAAGACAGAGATAGCCAATGAGTATTGTTCTCACTTGGTTTTTACCTTACTTTCTGAGACAAAGTATCACAGAAAAACTGGAGCTCACCACTTCAACTAGTCCCATTTTGACTCCCAGGGATTCAATAGTTTCCACTCCTCCAGCTCTTAGGTTAGAAGCAACTGGTTTTACATGGCTTTTAGAGAATGGATTTAGGTCTTCATGTTAACATAGCAAGCACTTTATCAAGTGAGCCATCCCCCTGTCCCCTTATTTTTGTTTGTTTGTTTTGTTTACCATAAACCATCAGAGTTGGAAAAATGACATGTAGATTATCAGTGAATTCGAGGAACCTTGTTTCTTAAGTACAGCAAACTCTTTGTTCTAGTTAGGTCATTGTGGTCTTCTGATGGATCATTAAGAGTCTCCTTAAATAAAAATTTATTGACAATAAGTAATTTTATACATTAAAAAAGAACCCTTAAAACACACACACACACACACACACACACACAAAGGAGTCTCCTGCCTTGGTGAATTCAACAAAGAAAGAGCTACCAATGCAAAGCTGCCACAGGATACATAGACTCACACTGTCTGATATTTATGTATACCACACCATATGATTAACTTTAACAGGCATTTTCAGGTCTGCTGGCAAGTCAAAGGCCATTTTAAGTAGAAATCACCATTCTGGTATACATTCTGAGTGACAGAATAATAATAGAGCAGAATGGGAATCCTTTTATCATTGCTAGTGAAAACACATTTGTTCTCCTTGTATGCCAATATACAGCAAAATTAGTTAACAAAACCAGAAATTTTCACTGCTACCTTAAAATTGAATATGTTTCAACTTTGCAGCCAATAAAGAAGCGCAGGCAAATTCATTTTCACCTACCAAGTCCTAATGTAATTAAATAGGAGCTGTAATGTTGGCTATGGTTATGAGAATAATGCCGGCACATTATTCTTACTGCTGGAGTTTGAAAAAAAAAACTAACCAGGCTATTAAGCAGGTTTTCTTGTCACTATTGCCATTCAGTAAACTAAAGCTAAGAATTGAGTGATACCCAGTGAATACTCATTGGCCAGCTCTGTCCCCAGGAAGACATACCAGTTATTGAATGGCAGCACAGACATCAACCTTGGGACTTGTGGACAGAGCCTTTTCTGGTGAATTTTTTACATTTGAAAAGAGTCGATTGATTTTTTTCTTTCTGTGTCATCCATCTATCATTTAGTTGAGTGTAGACTTCTTGGTCTCACCTTTCAAGGACTTCAATACCCATCATCCAACAACAGGACCACAGAGGAATAAGACTGGTTCTTTTCTTTGTTTCGCTCATTCTTCCCTTCCTTTGGCCCCCATTCCTTCTTTCGCTCCCTCTCTCATTCCTTCTTTTCCCCTTCTTTATCTTTAGTATTTCTTGCAACTGGACTAAGCAAACACAGGACTTCCAGTTTACAAGAAGGTAGTCATCCAGCTCCAGGAGCACTCCACCTGTTACCACTCATTAGCATCCATCCAGAAGCATAGGGTCAGGTCTGCTGGCCTTCTGGAGCTGATCACAGCCTGCTTTAAGTTAAAAGGAACAGTCTTCACATACACACGGTCAAAGTAGACTCCACTTACACTTCAGATGGTCACATCTGGCATTGGAGCTCAAGCAAAGGTGATTAACCCAAAAATGTATCTCACTGGCATTAGTGACCAGTACTAGGACATCCTCTGAATACAGCAGTACAATTCCTACCACAGACTCAGCATCTCCTCTATATGTTTTATACAATATCAAAGCCCCACACACATGCACATACACGTAGGCGTGTGTGTGTGTGTGTGTGTGTGTGTGTGTGTGTATGTATCCACTGGCTACCAGCGTCATTATCACTACATCAATGCGGCTGAAAATTCAATTAAACTAGCCTCGTAGGGTAACTTACAACTGTCTATTTTCTTTCAAGGAATATAGTTCCCCCTTTCATTTTCTCTTCTTTTGCTTTCTTTTCTTTTTTTGCCATTTTTGTGAATTTCTTTTCTTTTAATTTTCCATGGTTTGCTGACGTTCAGAATAGTCCTCAGCTATTGTTTCTCTTCAGGTAACATGCAACTACAAATGGCCATCTACACTGGTACACAGTCAAGCCCATGGCCAAGGCAAGTGTCTGTCTGCATTTTAAATGTTCCCAGACAGTCTTTCTTCCCAAACCACTAAGGGACTTCATGAATGGAAATCCAGAACAGTTTAAATGAGGTTGGACATGAGTGATTTAGCAATTTGCTCTAAAAATCCCAAAAGAATTAAAGGAATTATAAGATAAAGTCATCTTGAAACTTTACTTGAGAATAAATAAGAGGGATGCCCCCAAATGAGGGTGGAATCCATATAACAAAGACCTATTGTTATCCACTATCATGCATGCATCACAGAGACAGTCAGTCTTTTGCAGTGTACTTAGTTCTCAGTACATTATGGGATAGGTCATTGAGGAGAGTAGCTTCCATAGGGATTCATTCCCTACTGAAAGACAAAACCAAAACAAAACAAGCTAAACTGAAATAAAATAATAGACCAACCAATGTGTCTGTGATTGTACTTTATACAAGGCAGGCAATCTGACTCCTTAGCCAAGACCATCTCAGTGTAGTTCTGCTCATTGCTACAATACATTATTTTATATGGTAGGGTTAGGGGCTAAGTAATGATTAAGCGATTTAGACTGAATGGGCTTCCCAGTAGTTAGGCAAATGTTAACTATTAGTTTTAGTCTGTCACCTTAAATTAACTGGGATTTTCTGTTTCTATTCTAGGAAAGAATGTAAGAGTCTGCAACTTTCCCTTTCCCCTATTGGCTATTTTATCTGCATCTTCCTTCTGTAACACTCCCAATAAGTTTGAGTCAAACAGTCCTCCTGCATCTGATTTTTGTCTGAAAAAACTGTGAGATTTTCAGATGGGAATATCAATAAATCACATGACCTGTCTTCAATCTACTTAGTATTGATTTGTTCTGCACAATGGTTCCTTAAAGCCAAAGCTTCAATGAGCTAGTGACCGAGCTATCTGGGAAACTGCATTTAAACACAATCAGTTTTCATTACAGTTCACAACTCGGCCAATGTTTTCTGACTTTAGGCAAAATTTATTCAGACTGAGACCATGGCAGTGACATTTATATTAAATTAGAGATACCTGCTTGTACCTCCACTGTTTCAGGAAATATCGAAGATCAATTATAAAAACCCTATTTTGGGTAGAAGACTGGCCATAAAGAACTCTGCTGAAATAACTCAAAAGTCAAATTTAAATAATTTCTTCCTCTTATCTTTACTCACTGGAATGTTGAAGGGATTGGCAAAGCTGGTTTATTGATTCTTATCTCTGTTCAGTTTAGAGGAAAACTTGTCACCCCTGAATTCTTATTATGAGCACATGTCATTTAACATTATGATATGATATGATATGATACGATATGATATGATATGATGCCATTAACAGCAACACCTGAAGTTTTCCAAGATATTAAAAGAATACAGTATGGAACAGCCTAGGATCATTACACAAGTGGCCCCTACCGTGTCCCCAGGAAGTCACCCTAGATTCCCACTGTCACCATGGGAAAGTGTGTCAAGGCCCTCTCACAAGTTCTTCAGACTGCTGCTGCTTCAGACAAAATAAAAATGAAGCTGCTTGCTGGGTCTGTGACTGGGAAAGAAAAGCACCATTGTTTAAGGCCTCGTCTCCATGACAACACCCAGCAAGAGGCTATATCAGCATGTCTTTCTTTTTTTCTCCCATAAGTGGGCCAGAGTGACTTCGGCAAGCAAAGTGAACTGGCAGGTCTTCAAGAGATCATTTCAAGAGACTCAAGAGAAAACCCTACATTAAAGACCCGGCATCCTGAAAGAGATTCCATATTTTAAAGTTTTCACTGGGGCTTTACACTCTGCCTCACCCAGGCAGTAAAAATGATCAGGGCAATCTGCAGTGACCAGACCTGTTACTGCATGAGTCTTCATCCTGAGAACAGTTTGACTATTCAATGTCAGTCCTCATTCCTGCTGAATCCAGAGTCCCTGTGCATCCTGAAATAGCTGGAAAAGTGGCTCAACACATGCGTAGATAACAACATGTCAAGATGTTAAAAGGTTGAACTCCCCTCCTCTAGATAGTGATACGAGCATATTACTTAATTCATATGAATTTTCTCATCTTCCAAATGGACAGGATCTAACTAGGAAACCTAAATGTTGTTGAGATTTACTAAGTCTATCATATTAAGTGCTGAACTCAGTTTAAAATAACATGTCAAATAATTTTCTATTAATTCCTTTTTATTTAGCATTTTATTGAATATATCTATCACACAATATATCTTGACCACAGTCTATTCCCACCTATCTATTCCTCCCAGCATTCCCTCATCTACCCCCTCCCCAGGATCCACTCCCCTTCAATCTCCCTTGAGAAAATAGCAGGGCTCTAAGAGACAACAAACAAACAAAACAAAACAAAATACAAAAAGACAAGGGAAATGTCCTTACACTAAGGCTGGGCAGGGCAATTCAACATGAGGAAAGGAGCCTCAAGAGCAGGCAAATGAGTCAAGGACACACCCACAAAACAAGCAAACAAACAAACAAACAAACACCTAAAACAAGCTACCAGCCATAACATATATACAAAAGACCTGGTGCAGACTACTGCAGGCCCAGTATTGGCAGCTTCAGTTTCTGTGAGCCCATATGCACCCTGCTTGGTTGATTCAATAGGCTGTGGTTTCCAGGTCCTCCATCCTGGTTGACTCCTACAGTGTTTCTATCCACTGCCTAAGCTCTGAATGGAGGGGCACACTGGGAAACTCCAACTTCGATTTCTCTCTGCATAATGTCTGGCAGTCGGTCTCTGTATCCGTTCCCATCCGCTGGTGGAGGAGGCCTCTTTAATGACAGCTGAACAAAACATCACGAGTAGAGCAAGGGGTTTGCCACTCCCACAAGTTCTGCCCCAATATCACCCCAGCACATTTTATAGGCCGGAGAGTTTGTAGGTCAAAGGTCCACATTTTTCTTTGGAAGCCTGCATATTACCTCCATGCTCCAAAGAGACTAGAACACTGAAATGAAGGTTCCGGCCAGACACAATCTGGAACTTCCCATTTTCAGTAAACTGTATGGATGTTGTCATTGGCAATAGGGCCTTGCTTTCAGTTTGTGGAGAGCAACCCTTGTTCTAGCATCAGCCTCTGATGTTGGGCTATCTTCAGGGGTCTCTCTCAGCCAATAACTCAGGAGAATATAACCCAGTCCTGCCACTGGGAGCCTCACCTGGCTATAAGACATGGTCAATTCAGAGTCCATATCCTCCACTACTAGAAGTCCTCTAGGATCACCCTCATAGATAACAGGAATATCTGCTGCACTAGGTTTCCATACTGGTCCCCAAATGACACCAATTCCATCCATCTTTTATCACATTCCCTCCCTCTATCCTCTCTTCCCCAACACCAGATCCCTTCCACTCCCATTTCCACCCACTCCCCAACCACCTGACAAATCTACTCTATTTCTTCTTCCCCAGGAGATCCATGTGTCCTCCCCAGAGCCCTCCTCTTTACCTAACCTCTCTGAGTCTACAGACTGTAGCTTGGCTATCATTTATTTAATGGATAATGTCCACTTATAAGTGAGTACATACCATATTTGTCTTTCTGGATTTGGCTAACCTCACTCTGTTTTTTCTAGTTCTATGTATCCATTTGCTTTTAAATGAAATCCTTCTCATATGACTATCATCATTGAGTTATAACATTCAGTTTACATAGTAGCCATCAGCTATATATGCATGGTGACATTTAAATTATTTAGCATGAAATGAAATTAAGCATTTGATTCTTTACTTCAACTAGACATATTCAAGTGCTCATTAGGCACACAGAGCAAAGCTGTGACAGAAAACATTCCATTAGCACATGTCAGACAGCATAGACCCATCCATTTGACAAGAAAACTATTGGGTGAGAAATTCCTTTACACAAGACAAACAAAAAATTATTGTGATCCTAACCTTTTTATGAAAATCCTCCATGGACTTTCTCTGAAAGTGCATGGACACATTTCTATTACAGCCTCTAGTCATATGGGTTATAATGGGTTATATGGGTTATATAATGGGTTATTATAAGCTAAGAGCAATAAAATATTCTGGCCAGAAGTGGCTCTTCTCAGCTTGGAAGATTTTCGAAACTCTGTCTCTAAGCTGTGAACAACTCCCTGTAGCTGATGATCTTTTGTAGTGAGAGATCTTGTACTAGGAAGGCATTGGCCAGTGTCACACTAGGGGCTGCCATATACAATCTAATCTTGATTTCCACTGCTCACTATCAACACAGTCAGCTTCAATACTCAATGCTGAGAACAGACTTTTACCAAGTGTTTCTACACCTACAGGCCCTGTCGTTGGCCATCTTGGGGATTCTGATCCTGGCTGGAGGAGGTTTGGAATTTTTCTTTCCAAAATGAATGAGCATTTCTTAGTTGTCCCGTGAATGGATAACCTTTGGCATTGCTGTCTGGCAGGTGCTTTGTTACTTTTTTCTGTGAACATTCAGAAAAATAATCACACACACACACACACACACACACACACACACACTGAGAGAGACATAGAGACAGAGTCAGAGAGACAGAAAGATCTTGCCAACAAAAATGGTATCAGTTTGATTAGGGAGATGGCTCAGAGCATTAAAGCACTTGCTGAGGAAACTTGCAGTTCTTGGGTTTGAATGTCTAGAACCCATGTAAATGTACAAAGAGTAGCATGAGCATCCATAATCCCAGATCTCCTAGAGAGAGATTACCATAGAAAACAGCAGAAACCCTACCTCCAAACAGTGTGGAAGGCAAGGACCAAAACCCAAGCCGTCCTCTCACCTCCATATGTGAGTCATGCTACATTAACAACCATATTTTTTTTACACATGAAGGTGCACACAGGCATGCATGTGCACACACAAACACACACACACACACACACACACACACTTGCACAATTTTTTAAAAAAAGGTATATAACAATATTCTGGGAGAAGATGAAAAGCAAAGCCCACCATATTTTTGTTATAAGCACTCTCCCTCATCTCCCATCCCATACTCTTTCTTCTTATTTACTTATTTATACAGCATCATTTCATAAGAGAAGAGAATCAAGCTGGAGTAGCTGGTATTATCTGCACTTACAAATGTACAACTTAAGTTCACGGAGGTTCAGCAACAAGCTAGGAATCAGAGACACCAGGAGTTTCAAACTTATTCTCACCTCATTATACCCCAGCATATCCTCATTAAGGAACAGCAAGAACTTTGAACTGACAAGTTAATTCTAAGCCAAGGAGAGAGGAGCAACAACAAATCCTTCATTATCGAGGACTCAGTTTCAGAGTGTAGTCGGGAAACAGTCTTTTCTTCCACACACAGATGAACAGTGACAGTAGGTCCCCACATGTGCCAACTTACCTAGGAGAATGGAAGCAAGCCAAACCAGAAGTCTAGAGTTAGAAAACTATTCAAAGAGAGTGAATGATTACTCTTAAGTAACATTCCATGCATTATCTTGTCCAAGACTAGAAAGCTATGGCCAAAAATGCTCATACGCTGAGGTAGGAGGGAAGAGCACTAGCCTAGCCTATTTCCTAGACTTTCTCTTCAGTGAAACTATTTGATAGACTCTGCTCTTGTGGCATAGTTTTTAGAGTAACTGCACACACGTCACTTAAAAATGTGATTTATGTTTATAAAAATATTGTTGTGAGCCACACTGACGAGATGTGTCCTCTACTGTTCTTGGCAATGGACACATGTCACATCGGTTCCAACTGAACTGATATAATACAGTGTCCAGGACTCTGGATATAAGGCCGAGATAGGACATTCTACATTACATTCTATGTTCATTACATTCTCTAAGGACTCTATCACCTTAAGAAGAAGGGCAAACTAACTTTTAACCAGACACTGAGATATACTAAGTTATGTTAAAAGGGGAAAAAGAAGGAGACCTTGGAAAGGATATGTTAATTATGATATAGAAAAAGAGGCAGTATAGAAAAGGATGTTCCAGGCTGGGAGAGTGCCTCAGTGATGTCATAGCACCTGTTCTTGGAAATGGGATGTGTATACGGAACACCTAACCTGTCCAGCATCCTCTGTGCCAAGCATTTAGTTTTATTTGTATAACACTGAGATAACTTTGGCTCAGAAGGCAGGTCAGGACTTACAGTACAGGTACTAATTAACATTTGAAAGTCACATCAATGTTAAGGAGGAGATTTTAAAGATAAGCCCCACCCTATGGGCCCAGGGGCTTCTAACCAACAGACTGCCTTCCAGTAGAAGGTAAAAACAATGGGGGGAGGATGGGAGGAAACACCCATATAGAGGGAGGGGAGGATTAGGGGATAACACTGTTCAATAAGAAATACTCAAGTTAATAAAAAAAAAAAAAAAAAAAGGTGGCTTGAGGAATGCTCTGTTTCAGTATAGCTGGACAGAACTTCTCAACCCCAGCAGCGTTACTGCCAGTTCAGGCTGGGCCATACTTTGCCAAGAACCATCCCGTGAATTGTAGAATATTCAGCAGTAACATTGGCCTCTCTCCCCTGGATACCTATAGCTTCTTTACCATGCAGTCGTGGCCATTTACACACACACACACACACACACACACACACACACACACACACACACCCCTCTAACAGTTGCAAATGTTTTCTAGTCGTTTCTCAATCCTTCTTTCCAGTTAGGAGCCACATGGTTAACATATATGAAGGCTGGAAAGAACCAGAAAAAGCACACTAAAACTCAACTGCAAATATACTCCAATTCCATTCTAAAGGCTTTGTGGGTTCATCCAGAAGGGAAAGGGTGCCATTCAGAGTTTAAATAAAAAGCAGTGAAAATGACAACTTGAAGAAGCAAGCAGAGTTTTCTGAGAGCAGCTAGACACACAGATGAGCTCTCTCCTTAGGAAATGAGGAAATCTTAGACTTTATTATTCCTACAGCCAGGGGTGGCAAATGACAGTTCCTGGGAAGGAAAATTCCAGGGGCTGTAGAGATGGCTTAGGCAACTTGAATTCAGTCTCCAGCATCGACATCCTGCAGTTTACAGCTGCCTATAACTCCAGCACCAGAGTCTCTAGTATCTTCTACGGGCCCTACCAGACCCAGCATATATGTCACACGCAAACACCCACCCCACCCCACCCCACCCCCACACCACAGGCACAGGAACATGCATATACTAGTACAAAAATAAAATAAATCTTCAATAAGAACAAAACAAGGGAAATAAAACATATGATGACATCTGTTCACCCAGTGTTCCTCCACCCAGGAAGAAGCCACACTCCAAACATAGTTTGATTTCATTTAAGAAACTTTCAGGAGCTAGAAACAAGTAAAGCCCATCCCCACCATGCCTGTACTCAGAAACACAAACAAAAGCAAACCAAACCAAGAGAAATCAAAGCGAGGCTGTATGTTTTTAGGTTGGCTTTCTTATCAACAGGAGAGAGTTCCGAACAGTTGCCTCCTAGGTGTTCTTCAGTAGACATTGCTTTTATAAATATAGACTATAGTTCTGAATTTTCAACCTATAAAATTTTTATAATTAAAATTGATCATACTAAAACATATACCTCAGCTGGTGGTTTGCCAATGAACAAATCATTCAATTCAATCTGTTCTTCAAACCCAGCTGTTTCTTCATTGAATGCCTATCTTCCTCAGCAGTGGTTTCTTTAGGATGTTACTAGAAAGATTAGGAGGATTTTTTAAAAGGCAATTTACAAACTACCTTGAACATTTAGAATCAGATACAATTCTAAAGTTCTAGTCAGCTTTATACTTTCAAAAATGGATTAAAAAAATAGAAACCTAATTGTCTAAGGAAAACTAGCCGAATGGAGAAGGTATAATGCATGTCTCTTTGTCTAGCTAGCCAACCAAAGGCAATGTAAGGCTGTGGATTGAGCCATGGCCTTGCTCTGGGATAAACATCTTCCTATTTTATCTGCCTCTTCTGCCAACAAGAGGATGCAATTCTACTCTGTCAATGGATTCTTTTAAGTGTAGATCAGCTGAGACCAGATAAAGTCCCAGGATATGGTTAGATACATGACCAACTTTCCATTGTTAGTGTCCCTTTTCTACTGTCATCGAAGATGGCTTTGGGGATGGTGTGCCTAGGTGGGAATATTTTCTAGTCTTCCCTGATGTTGCCATAACAAAATAACATTTTGCTTTGTTTGTTTAAAAAGTTACACCTTTATACCCCTTGCTATTTCATGAATACCCTTCAACTCCAGAAACAAATCTCTCCAAAACATCCCCAAAACAATCTCAATGATTATTGGAGACTAGCGTTGAAAGAACCAGCATCTAAATGAAAGCCGTCCTCATGTCCCCAGTGTGCTCTGCAATACGAGACACCTATAGCAAATGTCCTCTATTTAAATGGCAGATCTTCAAATGGTAAGACTCTACATTCAGCTTTAAGCTAAGGAACTGAAATCTTAAGCAGCTAGGGGTGTTTTTCCAGCTTTACAGTTGTTCTTTGAAGACTATGAAGCTTTTACACTCTTCATAAATAGTAAATAGATTTAGTCATAAATTTCCTGTAATGTGCGCTTTGTTCCTTTCATTTGGAGGCAAGTTGCAATTTCTGATTAAACATGATAAATCATTATACGTCAACCATTGTACAAGATGACAGCCACCAAGACATGCCATTTCTGTGCTGATGAAAAGCATTTCTAAGACATCAAATCCCACACATCTGCCAAGCTCTGTCAGCAAGAGAAGACACTGAGTAGTCTTGTGGCATTCTAAGGACAGCCTACAGCTGGCATGGATGTGAATAGTAAGGAAAAAAACTACAGACGGTGGAATGAGAATCAGTTCCGTCTCGGAGATGGCTCCTGTTAAAAAATGGAAAAGGGAGAAAAAAACCCTTTATTTTCCAGCTGGTTCTGAACTAGAGCCAAAGCAAGGCTATAATGGAAAAATAAAACTCTAGAAAGGCAGTATACATGAACACTTATTTGACCCTTTTCTGAAGAGGATAAGATCAGGAAATTTTGCCAGGTATGGTGGTTTATATCTTTAATCCCAATATGTTGGAAGTAAAGGCAGAGAGGCAGAGGGATCTCCATGTTTTCAGCATCCTGGTCTATAGAGTGAGTTCCAGGCCAACCAGAGCTACATATACCCTGTCTCCACAAAAGTATTATGAAATTACTAATATGTGGGGCCAGCTGCTACCCGATGCAGAGTTGCAACTTAAAATGCCATGTGTTTGGAAATGGACAATGATTCCAGATTTTGATACAACCATGAAAAGGATGAATGTGCTTCCTTGCCTTTTTCAGAACATATTTTGTCTTTTCCAGCTCAGTAGCTTCTCCTTGGCCATAGGAGGTCCAGATCCGGAAGCTCAGACAGGAGACACATGTGTTTGCCTTTAGCTCATATCATCATCTGGCCCCAGCCAAAGTTAAGAGTAATTAAACTGATAATAGGAACCTCCCACAGATTTCTCACTCAGTCTAAAGCCTTAAATGGTCAGCACATAGGGATTTCAAAAAGGAGTATGGTGAACATTAGAATTATCCCGAAACCAAACAGTTAAATAGAATTCTGTATGACTCATTTATGGAAGGCCTGCCAGTCATTCACCATCTTTAATAAGATTTTTGTAGGCCCTAATGAGATCTGTTATAGTCCCTAATCATCTGTTCTATCTTCACTCTCTAACACACTCATTGGTACACTATAAATGTAACACACATTTTTTAAAAAACAGTATGTAAAATACAAGGGAGCTACCCTAAGTATATTTTCCCACTATCATAAATTGGCCCACATGGTTTCAGCAGAAGAAAAGATGTAGAAAGGAAGAAAGAGAGGAAAATTTTCTTTCTCTTTTCCCTTATTCAACTTAAAGATATGGTTTCTCCACAAAATGAGGAAAAAGCCTTAGCAAAAATACAGAGACTCCAGCTCAGTATATTCTACACTTTTTCACTCCTGAAGTCCCCGGCCTCAGCAATCAATGAATAATTTAAGGCATTGCTCCTCAAATTTTAATGTTCACACCAGCATCCAAAGACCTTGTTAAAATGCATGCATAGATTCAATAGATTGCACTGTCTCTGTGCGTCTAACCAAATACTGGGTGCTGCCCATAATGTAAGTCCTTTGAAGAAAAATTTTGACTCTACCCAAAATTTACATGCGTACTGACAGTAAAACCTAATCCGCCCGGAAGATCTGAGTCTGCTAGATGTAAGCTCTTTAACCTTACAGGAGTCATAGTAAAATCACATTAAACACTGACTATGAGAAAGCCCTTTAATTCAATTGAATTTGTTATCTGAAGGTGTCTCTGTCACTCAGCAGAGAACCTACCTACATGGTAAGATGTAATTTCACGTTAAGGTATTTTAGCTTATACTGGTAAATGTGGCAGCTTAAATCACCTTCAGTAACAAAAGTATAAATAAAATATGCAAGCCCTGTGTACACTGTCTTTTCCACAGATCTTAATTACAGACTACAGGCATTCGTCTAATGGCTAAGAGCAAGTTGAGTCTTGAATAATTAGGAGGAGGAGGGGATACAACTTAACATCACTGGAATAGATCCGGAGTACAACCAAAGCAGTCTTAGTTTTCAAATGTCATGATGAAGTTTAAAAAAAATGTATACAAGTTATTAATAAAAATCCCGTCTGAAATTAGCCTGATAGAAGAGTCTAGTGTCAAGTTCATAATGGGACAAGAGAATGGTGATTTATCTGTGGTTCTCAGAACCTCCCACTGTAAATGTCCTGTACATCAGTGTCTACAATTAGCCCTTCTGGAGTTTAGGGATTAACTAGGAGGAGATAATGGTAGACTGAACATATTTACTGACAGCTGGGAATAAGACCCATGATCCAATACAGATGCTCATTCTCACCTACAATCCTAGTCCAGGATCATCAGTGATGCTTGGGGATTTACTAAAAATCATTGATTCTTGGGCTCTACTCTCAGCCTCTTCCAGCAGACAGAGGATCCTCGATCTGTGTGTAAACAAGTTTTTAAGGGGTACCTGATTCCTGCTTCTAGAAGTGTGGTTTTCTGAGAATGAGAAGGACGGTACACAAGGCTTTGCTTTAGACTTTGCTAAAGTTATGTGACACAACTTCTTATTGACGACAAGTCCTGTGTCTTGAAGGTACATGGAAAATTCTTTGTCAGCGATGATGGCATTGGTTATACTGGCATTTACCTTTCAGAAAATTTTTCATAATGTGGAACTTATAATTTCCAAGGTCAAAACTTGCATGCAAGAGAATGGGTATTGCTTTCTTTGTTTCAGTCCAGATGTAGTCAAATGCATAACTGATTACTTAGGGCCAGAACAGACTGGGGATGAGAATGGTTTTCTTTATTGGTCCCTATACCTTTTCAGCATATAAGGACACGAGGACTTGCCAGGGAGTAGAGACAATTATCTCTTTCTTTCATGCTAAAAACAGCATGTACCATGTGTGCACCTTGATAAAATCGGGTGAGTCACTGAGTAGTCTACCCAGTGGCAGTGCTTCTGATAACGGACACCAAAGGCCATCACAGGGAAATTCCATCAGCCAATGGCTCCTTAGGACTTTGCATTTCAAGCTTTTGTTTCTGCAGCCTCCTTTCTATGATTTTGATGAGCACCTTTTGTTTCTACATACCTGGAACAGAGCCCCAGAATCCACTGTCCTTGCAAATAGAATTTCTAGGACATTTTAAAGTCATATTTACTGAAATGTCATAAGGATTAGGATATTGATTCCCTTGAGGGACAGTAGGATATTGCAATACACTACCAAAGTAATAATCAATCAAATAAGCGTTATCTGTTAGGGATGACGTAAGCAGGGGAGAACAGGATGAAAGATTTCCTATGTAAGATGTATTGAGCAACAGACTTATTACACCACTAGCCCGTGTTTGTAAAAAATAGCAGGTAATAAAAATAAAATAAAGAGAAAAAAAGAGAATGGGCATTTGTATCCAACTTTATTATTATATATTACTTTCTAAAATTCTAGTGAAACTTGCTTCTGTGAACAAATACCAACTCATGTACATGAAGGGTATAATAACAATTTCTGATTAAGACTTACTGGATATTATATCTTCAAACTATTTATTCAAGCTGGTCATCAGTTCCAAGCTGTCATTTGATACCATCTTACTCAATAATCATTATCTAAGCAAAGTCTATTCTGATGCCTACTCAACTCAAAATGGCTTGATGGTGCCAAGCAAAGTATAGGCTCCTAGATCTACCCACAGCCCAAAATTTCATGCTAGCAGGTGACAGGGATTGTTAAGTGGCCAGTGTGAAAGGGCAATTGAGAGAAACATCTATGAGTAAGAATCATAGAGAAACAGAAGCTTAGCTATGGAAGCCAAAGCAGCTTTGGGGAGAAAGGCTAAGACAAATAGGAAATACTGCCTAACAACCAGTACGAATAGAAGAAAAGACAGAGACAGAGAAACCTTGGCTCAAGATACAGTGATATCAGTAACAATGACTGACAGTAAGCAAATGAGCTGATCAGATGTTTTTATGAAACTAAAATATTGTTTCTGCTTTTTCTCTGAGAATAACAGGCTATACAGTGAGTTGTTTAAGCAGAAGTGGCTAAAAGATTAAAAAAAAGCGCTGTGACATGGCTTACATTTGAAAATGCCATCCTGTTTATAAGGGTTATTTTTGGTAGGGGGAGGGGAAGGTGTGCCTTTGAGTGTAGTGCTCATGAACTCAGGGAGGCCAGAAGAAAACACTAAACCATCAGAAGCTGGAATTAGAGGCAGATGTTTAGATGTGTGAGTGGCCTGATGTCAGTGCGAAGAATGGATTTTAAACAGTATTTGCTCTTCAAAACACTGTGCCATCTCTCCAGCACTAACACATGCTTAACCATGAGTAATTGTAGCAACCATGGGATACATAAGCTGTGTTTGTCCAGTCTACAGATAGTTTACTAGTTGAAACGATAATCCTGACTTTGATCACAGAGGTAGAAAGAGAAAGAAATGAACAGCAGAAAAGGCTTTAGCAGAAGTAAAAGAAACTGCTTAGTGATGAATGTCTAACTCATGAGAAATCCCAATGACAGGAAGCACAGATCTACCAATTGGATTGATTTCTATAGCGCCAGAGAGTATAAGCCAAATAGGTTTGTGGAATCCTTACAGAACTGTGTTAACTGAATTCTGTTGGTTAGTTTCCTTATTTATCTGTACTATGGAAGGGTGGGAAGTTTCTCTGATACATAAGACTTAAATATTAGGAGACACTTAAAAAAACTGTACATATTATGTAAATTATCTCATTCAAAAATTCAAAAGGAATGTGTGAGATGAGCTTTGGTCAGTCACAATGCTTAGAAGCAATATTACCTAAGATCTGATGCCTATTGCAATCAGGAAAAGTGGTCCCCAAACCACCCTCTATTGTTTATAATTTATTTACCTGTTCCACCAAACCCAGTGGCACTTTGATACTCACAATGCAGCTCATTTCTGTGCAAAGACATAGGTTAAAATTATTCAAGAGAAGTAACAGAAAAACAAAACAAAACAAAAAAGAGAGAAGTAACAAGGTCGTTGCCCCATTTAAGCACATATATACACCTCTAGCCATGAAATATTTTCCATATCTGTGTGACAACATGCATACTGACTGTGACCAAGGAGACTCACTGAGTCTTAGTATTCAGAGTATTCATTGATACCTGATAGCATCTGCTTCACTGACGGGCTGGGTAACCATGGGTTTGTGCTACATCTCCTGTGGACTTAATATGTAGGGATCCACTTCTTCTGTATAAAGAAAAGGCATGGGTGCATTTGGAGAAAAGATGAGCTCACATTGGATGTGACTGCTGAATATGCTTGGGCATTTAAGTGGAATTGTTTTCCATGAAGACCAAAGCTTGGCATAATGTTTTTTGTTGTCACAATAATCAAGACCACCACAGTGACTTTGCCTAATCACTGAGATGGTATTTTGTGTGTGTGTGTGTGTGTGTGTGTGTGTGTGTGTGTGTGTGTGTGTGTGTGTGTGTGTGTGTTCCTGTGTGCCTGTGTATGTGTGTATCTGTGGTAATTAAAAAATAAAACATTTTAAAAGGAAATGAAAGTATAATTTCCAAAGCACCAGGAGATAGTGGAGCCCCTATCAGTGATGTAATTTCTAAGATCATTTTGGCCAGATGCTTCAAAGCATTCCTGGGAACTTTCTAAATATTAAAGTTGCAGTAGCCTAGGTTTCCTTGTGTGTATCACAATAATTACACCTGTGTGTGTATGTGCAAATATTCATGTGAGTATACACATATATACTTTCATGTGTGTGTGTGTGTGTGTGTTGCCTCTGTGTTTTTTGTGTAGGTCAGGAAACAACTTTGAGTGTTGTTTCTCTGAAGTGTTGTTTCATATGCATATTTTTTTTTTGCATTTGGACATGGAATCTATCAATGAACCTGGAACTTAGCAAGTAGGCCAGGCTGGCTGGCTGGATAGAAGGGCTCGACAGATTCACACATCTCTGCCTTCTCAATGATGGGATTAAGAACATGCACTACAAATCCAGGCTTTTTACATGGCATCTAGAAACTGAACAGAATTCCTCAGGCTAGCACACTAAGCACTTTATCAGTGAGCCAACTCACCTACTAGACCCAAGTCCCCTTCATTTTTCCTACTCTGATGCCTGTGTTCTATCCCAGACAGAGCACTGGCCATGAGCACCTTTGGTATTTGTTTTTAATTTTCTTTTCCTCTGGCAAAGTTGGTCTCCATAGCCCCACAACAGAACAGATCACGGGAAAGGTTTCAGTTTTCCTTATTGCCCATACTTTATAAAGCTTTAGCAACTTCCAGCTCAGATAATTAAATCTTAAGGTATGAATAAAACTACAGATCATATGGTATACTTACCCTGGTTACCTTTATGGAAGGGACAAGCCTATCTACTGAAAACTCACTTGCCTAGTCATATCTTGAGAACTTTTACCTAAGTTTTGGTTTTGTGTGGTTTGTTTGTTAAAATGTATTTCATATTCAAATGCATACTCATGTGAATATACAAGCAAGCTGGTTTCATACTGCTTAACACCAGCAGAGAATATAGTGAAAGACAGTCATGTAGATAGGTAGCAAATGTGGGAACAATTATAAAACTAGCGGTGTTATCTGTCTGAGAAAGAGTTCCCTATAGGGCTGTGACGAAAAAGGACTTGTTTCTTCCTGATGAAGTCAAGATAAATTTCCTGGGAGGGGTGAATTTGATCAGGGCATCTATGGTGATGGAAAGAGAGTTTTAAGAAGGGGGTTGGAGACTATTCAGAATGACTTCCTGACAATCCAGTGTTCTGTGGTCGCATGCTTGCCCTCACAGCTCACTCAGCAAGCTCATGTAACACACACACACACACAACACACACACACACAAATACACATAAAATACTACAGTGACGTGCAGATTAGCTTGGAGGAAGGTCTTTCCCCCAAAAAACGATATATTACATATTCTTTATATAAAATATATAAACATACACAATCACACTATAATTTTTATTATATGTGCATTTGTGCATATATGACATATGCACATATATGACACAAAAATGGCATAAAATGACAAGAGTTATCTTGAAGCAACCAAGCAAGTAAGGAGTGGGTTACCCTTCTTTCCCACATGCAACAGCTCTGTTCTGTCTTTGAAATTCAAACTATGATTCATTGAGTTAGACCAGTGAATAATTTAGTAAACTATTGCTCTCAAAATGTAATACTAACTCAACATAAAAAGACATTGGCTCATAGTTCTTTGCATTGCTTTGGAGGAGCATATATGGGGGGAGAATTCTCTTCATGCTTTCTGATACTCACTGAGGATAGTAAATATGCCCACCAAGATAATGAGTCACATTTCAAGGTCTGCTCTTGAGTTCTAACACATTCATCTCCATGTCCCATGTTCCTTCCTTCCTCATAACCTCTATGGATATCAGGAACACAGTCAAAAGATGCTTCCTATGATATTAGTAATAAACCCAGTACTTAATATTATTATCTTATACATGTGCATGAGTTTTTTATACTATATAGGAGTACAATGTTGTTACGTGATTCTATTACAGTAGGAAATACACTATTACTTTTTTGTAACTTGAGTTTACATGTTTTAAGATGTTTAGCAAGTCTCAGAAAGGCTATTAAATATCTACATTATAAGGATAAAAGAATGTGTGGTAGTTCTAAAGCAATTTTCATTTATATTAAAAAAGCACCTCCTGAACTTAAAGGCCTCACAGGCCCCATTTTTCTTCCAGCAAAAGATTTTGCACAAGGTGCAAATCTGTCACTCACAAAGCCAGTCATCGCTGGAGATTACCAGTCATTTTCATTACAGTAATTTCAGTTTGCCTCCTTCTGCCATGTCACTCACAGTCTTGGGATCTTGCCAGACACTAAAACCAGGACACCAAGGAGTAAATCAGGACATCAAGCAGACCTCCAGAACCAGAAGAGAGGCTAATTGTTTCTTCCCCTATTATTCTAGTGTTAAGTTTCTTCACATTCAACTTTATCAAGTTGAATACTGAAGGTTTTCTCATCTACAATATGATAGAGCCCATGTTTTACTTGCTTAGGAAATAAGTTGGTCAAATTTTATTTAAGAAATTGAAACCGATGTCCCTGCATGTTTCCTATGTGATGACTTTCCTCCATGAAGCCACATTACTCTTTCTTTAAAACTGTTCATTGATCATACAAACTGATATTTAATCTTCTTATTGGTTCTGAGACCCTACACTAACCCTGCTTCCTTCTTGGTCAGTCCTGCAGATCCCATTCTGTAAATTTTCTTATTGATTTACACAGTGTTTTCTGTGAAAGTGGAGAAATTGGAGCCTTAAGAAATGTTTCTTGCAAGCTAGAAACTACATTTGATAGGGTAGTGAGTCATGCATTAAAGGAAATAACAAAATATATGACATTTATTTTAAATCAATGGATTTTAAGTGCACTAAGCCTCCTGCACACTAGGCAGGAACTCTACGACTGAAGTAGATGGTAAGTCATCTCTTTACTGTTTTAGTTTGAGACAGGGATTGCTTATAGTCCATTCTGGCCTTTAACTTGTTCATCTCCTGAGAAACTGGTTTTTGAAGACAAGTGTCTGACATGGTCTGGCTCAGTCTTTTAAAAAGATATTTGGGGGCAATATATATTGCTGGGAGGACTGCACCCAGCATCCAGGTAACGTTGAGAAAAGTAGTGGGGAATGGCTTTAGTGTTCATTTTGTTGATTTGGAAGCCAAAATATGACTTGGATGAGAGCTTTTGACAAGAATTATACTTTAATACTTTATGATCTCTCTGCCAACATGGGCCAGAAGTTTTCCTCTGATGGCTTCTTTATCAAGTTGAATAATTTATTCTGATGATAGTACTAGGGATTAGAACAGGAAATTTAGTTACTTGGGCTCTTTACTATTTAATTCACCAGCCTTTCATTTGATTAGGCAAAAACTGATAAGCTCAGAGTTTCCTTAATCCTTTTAAATTTTTCTTATTGATTTACACAGTGTTTTTCAGAAATAAAAGAAAAAATGTAAATAAAACTAAGGCATAAAAAATAACACACACACACACACACACACACACACACACACACACACACACACACACACACACATCACTGGATGAATAGCTTACAGAAAAGGGCTACACAAAAATGGCTTTATTGTAAATAACTAAATTCACCAGGCATACAAACACACACACACACACACACACACACACACACACACACACACACACACACACACACTGGATGAAGCAGAAAAGGGCTACACCAAAACTTTATTCTTGCTTTCAGCTTTTTCTAGGTTTTTAAACAAAAAATTCTCTATGTAAAAAAAATTATCTCATACATAAAATGTTACACAAAAGGGAAGTTATAGAAGGATGTTGAGTGTAAGTTCAAAAGCACCGTTTCATTTTATAAGCTCATAATTTCAAAGCAATTCTTGCACATGACCTTGCTTTATCATTGCACACCTGTGTCTACACCGTTGGTCCTGACCTAAAATAAAAGTTTTTCCTTGATCTGTCTGAGAAGTAGTCTGTCCAAACCTATTTCTCTTCCTAGTGCAATTTATGAAAGCTCATTATACTCCGTATTATACAGCCTTTACTTGTTATTCTATGAGGAGGGGGCATATTTTATTGATTCTAATTTTACTACAGCTTTCTAACAAAACAACTAAAACCATCTCCTTATATTTTCTTCCTAAAAATTATGTTAATCAAGATATAAGTTCTATAAAGTCATTAATTCATTTAAACATTCATGGAAGTTCATCTCTATGGTGATCTGCCAGAAATTTTCCTGATGGGGTGGGCTATCACCCCGAAAGTAATCATACCAGGCTATAGGCAGTGAGGGTGTCACAAGGAGTATGGCAATGACAAACATGAGAAAGCACATCGGTAGCAAGAAGTAATCCTGGGACGAAAGCTCTGGGGCTGTGCCTCACCAGAGTGTACCCACAATAGCCAAGCAAGACAGTGGGCTGTTTTTATGCATGGCATCTGCCACATATAAAACACACATGTATGCATATACACACAGACACAGACACACAGACACACACACATACACACACACACACACACACACACACACAGAGAGAGAGAGAGAGAGAGAGAGAGAGAGAGAGAGAGAGAGAGAATTTCAACTACATTGTTTGAATCCTATATTTCCATAGTTGTCATGGACTGTTATAATTTACAAAAATAATTAAGTGACAGACAGCACAATCTGAGGTGTCTCGGGTCCTGATAGGCCATATATTCAATCCTATTATTTGCACTTCCAAATAGTATGTCATATCATTTGCCTCAAAAATTTTAAAAAGGAAATACTGTGGTCTCTAAAAAGACAAGAATTAAGCTGACAAAGACAGAGACTAATGATTAGAGGTCCTCATTAGACCCTACGGTCTTTCAGATTAATGGAGGATATGTCCTATACGCCTTAATTAAAATGAGGTATGGTTCTTGAAAGACTTGAATACAACATTACCATGAGCAGATGCCCACAAGGTGCCCAAAGAAAACACATATTTATGACTCATCAGGGTAATCAGAGTCTCAGCATCTGACGAGTGTAAACTGAGGTTGACCCCAAAAGGATTTGTCCTACCAAAGCTAGCACTGGAGACATCACTGAGCATTCTCTCTGAGGCAGTGGCAGATGGGCTCAGTTGTACCATTCTATTTTAGTCAGAAACTCCTGTGTCAGTTTGTCTGGTGTACTTGAGGGAAGAGCAAAAAGGCTGTGAGGAGAAGCCATAAAGTAAAATAGTGCAGATCTGTGGTTCCAGAAATAGAGCAAATCTGAATCAATGTCATTGAGATTTGGTAGAACTAAGATAGGACCCTCAAGGAGGTTATTCCGAGCAGCTGAATTCTTCAGTAATTATTATCTGTTCAGTATGAATAATTATCCAAGCGATGCTAAAGACTGACAATCCTTGGAGTACCTGTTTCCATAGTGAAGATTCTCAAAATCATGGTCTTTGGATGACCCTGTTGTCTTATAATGATGAAATGCAGCACATATCAAAGAGAAGAACAGGGCACAGTGAGATACTGATCCTTTTAAAGATCATCCTGATTATAGATCCCCTATGGCTCCAAAACTCAGCTTATTTGACAAGTGCTCTGTGATAAAATTCATGTTAGGTGGGTAGTGTCTCTCTTGTAATTAACATAATTAATTTCTGGATTGTATTTCCTACTGTGGCTCTGACAGAATGAATGGAATAGAGGAAAGAGAAGGCAACATATGAATACTTACCAGGGTCTAGCCTGATAAGTATCAGGAACTGATTTGCTTAGTCAGTTCAAGTTTTTACTAAGTATTTTCCCTAATCATGAGCTATACTCAATAGGTGTGTTTTACTATTCTTAGTTAACAATTAGATTAACTAAAGTATAATTAACCAGCCTGAATGAGGTGACAGACAAAGCGGGAGAGCCAAGGCTCTCCATACATGTACTCTATGCAGAGAGGCAGGCATGAGCTCTGATTCGTGGGTTGCAACTTCAAGAATCATTTATCTCCCATTTCTTCTCCCCTCCTATGCTTTGCTTCCTTCCCTACTGTGATTGTCACATTTCCTTCTACAAATCAACTGCACGGGCTCCGCAACCTCTTTCTGAGCTGGGTTTCTAGACCCCGCGTCGTCCCAATCTTTGCTCCTCCCATTCCTCACTAGCCTTCTGCCCTCCAAGGCAATTATCATTTGTTTCCAATGCAAGAGTATATTAGATAGCTAAGATCTAGCTCAGAGGTCTGAAATAAAGGTCTGTAGAGAACAATTGGATCATGCTTGTTTTTAGTTTAGAGACAGATGGTGTGAGTGTGTCCAAGTGCCATCATACCCTGCTCATGATACACAAGCTGTCTCTTTCTTATCGTCCATTTGAAAATGTTAATTCATTTCCCTGGCATTTATCCACACTCATTCCACAACTACTAAAGGACTGATATATAGTGTTTAGACTGATTTCCATTTCTTTCTTCCTACAGAGAAAATAAGATATTTCAGCATATAGATTCTAGTCTAAATTGAACATCATCTAATACCATTCCTAGTTTTTATAATTCTACATGTGAATATCTTAAAGCCCAGGGCATTTACTAAGAAGGTGGAAAGCATCTGCAAGCTTTACTGAAACAGAATATATGGGATGGACAGAGCATTTACTGCCCAAGTTTGCAGATAAGAAGTCAAAAGGGATGTTGGCCCAGAATGAACTATCCTGTTGTACTCCAACCTGAATATTTAATACAGTTCTTTTAGACATCATAGTCCCATGGGCCAAATGATCGATGCTTGATTTCATTTTCACAGTTGGCTCTGTTACAGAAATTGACATTTGGACTGTATTTACAGGATATCAAAACAACCATTAAAAAAGTGAGAGGGTTGGTTCAAACTGACTCCAGAATCATCACTGTGATTATGTGGTGAGCTGGGCAAGTTTAGATCTCAATGTTTACTGAATTTTCTAGTTGACTTGAAGAGTCCTGCTAACCAATATTTGCTTTATTATTTGTGCTTCAAATCCATAGTTTAACAATTATATGATTTAATTATATTTTAGCTCACATGAAGATGCGGAAATGAGCACATGTTCGCTTTGAACCATCATTACTGATGGCCCAAAGACTATAACCACAGGAGGAGCTCGTACTAGGAATCATCCTTTTATTCTTTTCTTTTTTAAGAAATGAATTTGCTGTTCCCTTCACTCTTTTCAAAATGGGTTGCTTTCACCCATTTTCTCCTTATATAAAATAGCATGAATTATTGAAAGATCAATTTGAATTTTCATTGAGAAAACATCAAAATATGGATAGAAAAATATTTCCAAAACGTTAATTTTTAAAAAACTAATATTAAGACAATTTTCTTTGCTAGTAAACAGAATCATAAGCTTGCAGCTTCAGAAAGATAAAAGTGGAGATGACTGTAGAGTTATGTGAATGGTGGTATAAAAAAGATCTGGGAGCTGCGGGCACATTTTATTCTGTGTTATACACCAAACTTTCTGCTGTAAGCTCTATGCTTTATAAATTATAGAATACTGTATTCTATTATTTCAAAGTTTTTCTTAAGACAAGTGATGGATATAAGTGTTAATGGGAGGAAATGAAATGGAAACCTGCATTCAAACAAAAGGTGATGAAAACATCAAGGCTCTATCCCATTGACAGCATCCATATGTTTATTTCTGGTTATCTGTTGGAAACCTTCAGCTATTCATAGGTTGGTTGGAGTAGAACTATGTAGTTCATTCTGTGTCCACATCCCCTATGATATCTTATAAGCAAAATTGGGCAATAACTGTTCTGTTTCAGAAAAGCTTGCAGATGCTTCCCTACGTCTTAGTAAATGCCCAGGGCTTTAAGATGTGCCCATCTAACATAAGAAGGGGAAGTCCATTGTTGGACAAAAACTAAAGCTATAAAAACAGAAGACAGAAATCTCTACCTAGAATGCTTACTATAAACCAGATTCTGAATTCCATATTTTCAAATTATGACTATACAGTATCTGTTATCTCTTGCTCTGGTTCCAGAGGCATCCTGAAGTTTTTCAGCCCAAAGTTCCTATGTGTCATCAACCCTCACTCACCTGCTCCTCTCTCTTTCACTTGCTTTCTAGAATGAAGCTGAGAAGCATAGCCAACACTTCCTGTGAAAAAAAGAGCTTGGTAATGGCTTAGACATGAATACTGGTGTTCAATTGCCTGACACTAAGACCTTCCTACCCTTGAGAGCTCTATTTGACGTCTGTGGACCTGTTTTCCCATACATAAAATGGAATAAGAGAGTCACCTCAGAGAACTAGGAGACTGGTCTGTTCATAGTGCTTAATAACACTTGATTTTAAAAAAAAATTACTAATATCAACTAAACTCTCTTTAATCAACTGTTCCAATTATCTCACTCTTTTTAATTTCCAAAAACCCTATAAAAGTTCACTGATAATATTTCAATCCTCTATGCATTTTTCTCTCAATCAAAGAATATTATGACTAGCTGATTGATTATAAGTGGTGAGGGGGGGGCATGATATGGGGAAACTTGCAAAGAGACACTAAAAAGAAGAGATAACTATATAGGCCATGTGTAGGGTAACACTGAAAGCATGGTGCTAATGTACTGCAGACACCATGTAGAGAACACTGTTAATTAGACAACAGAGATTTAGAAAAGGATACAATTTCACTGAAAGCAAACCAAAGCTAGGGTGGAAACAATGGAAAATAATAAGATACTGGAGGTTTGCAGGATAAGGCAAAGCCTGTCCAAAAAGGAAGTTTGACCAAGCTTGACTGTAGGTCAAGGCCACAGTCTCCACTCTGTCGATGGAAGACAATTTTCAAGCTGCTCTCTACCTCTGCTCCAGGGAAGATCTTCATGTACAGAAGTTCAAGAAGGACTGACTTATCCCAGGTCACTGTCTTTATAACAGCAGGATGTTCTGTGGTGCTCTTGATCAGTGGTTCTCAACATGTAGGTGTAGGTAGTGACTCCTTTGGAGGTAGAATGACATTTTCACAGGGGTCACCTAAGCCCATCAGAAAATACGGATATTTACATTAGTATTTATAACAGTAGCAAAGTTTCAGTTATGAAGTAGCAACAAACATAAGTTTATGGTTGGAGGTCACCACAACTTGAGGAAATATATTAAAGGGTCACTGCATTAGGAGGATGGAGAAACACTATTCTTGATAGTGTCTACCATGGCAGGTGCATCTGGGCCTCAGGCATTTCTCACAGAGTGAACATCTATGATTCATGGACCTAAAACTCAGAGCATTATATAACGTGTGATAGGGATATGGTAACTACATAGAAACTAAGTGTTCTGTAGTTGCTGGGATGAAAATAGAGTGAATATTGTAATGTTTTAAAACATAACAATTAGCTGAGAACATAGTAACTGCTTGGACAGAATAAGGATAATTCTCTCTCTCTCTCTCTCTCTCTCTCTCTCTCTCTCTCTCTCTGTTTGTGTGTGTGTGTATGTGTGTGTGTGTGTGTGTGTGTGTGTGTGTGTGTGTGTGTGTGCATGTGTAGGTTAAGGTCAATGTTGAGAGTGTTCCTTCTTCATTGTCCAAATTATTTTTATTGATTGATTTATTTATATTTTTAGGCATGGCCTCTCATTGAACCTTCTGATCATGAATTTGGCTAAACCAGCCAGTTCCTAGGAATCCCTTGTCTCTGTCTTCCCAAAACTAGGCTTATATTCATGCTCTACAACACCCAGATTTTTTTCATATGTGGACACTGCAGATCTGAACTCAGATGTTTGTACTTGTACAGCAAGTACTTTACTAACAGATCCATTGTTACAGTCCCAAAGACTGTTGTCTTCAGCAATGCAATAATCAGAAGGTTTAGACCACTCAATCACTAATGGGATTTTGTTTGTTGCTGTCTTTAAAATAATAGAAATTTCCCCCACAGTAAAAACTTTATTCAAATGCTACAGGTTAGGGTGGTGACACTTTGTGATATGAAAAAAATTGTGTATATTTATGTTTCTTTCTTTTATCTACAGCATGCTCAGTCCTGAAAAACCCCCTATCAAAGGCCTTAGTATTTACTAAAGACAAATTTCAAAGTCCAGATTATTTAGGAACAGAATACAAAACTGCAATTTCATATTGAATTAATGTCCTCTAAAGGGAAAACCATGATGTGTGTGTGTTTGTGTGAATGTTGACATTGTGTGTGTGTGTGTGTGTGTGTGTGTGTGTGTTTGGTTTGGTAGACAATTGAAATGCAAAACTGGCTTTAAATATCTTTCAGTGAACAGATGTCAGGCATTTTGATATGCCTCATCTGTGACTATGTAACTGTCTATTTTCTTTGGAGTGTAGTTATTATTTATTCTCTCAGGACAAATTTAAAATATCTTGGTGTGTGTGTGTGTGTGTGTGTGTGTGTGTGTGTGTGTGTGTGTGTGTGTTTGGTGGTGTTGTCAGGCTTTGCTATCATGTAACTGTCTATAGGGTTTAAAGGCAAAATATCCATCCTGAGATTCACTCCTGCTTCATGCAATCAGTTGAACATTCAAAGGGGTTGGAAAGATAGAATTTCAGGCAGGAAGCAATGGGAAGAGAGCTGATGAAGACAAAACTGAACACAGAGATAGAATTCATGGCCTACCAGAAAATAATGCCAGATCCTCATTGGCGCATGGTGACAAGTTGGAAAATGATTGCTAGATGAGAATTCTCTCAGCTCCAGATGTGTGTTTCCCTTTTACAACACCCTCTCTTTCTCTCTTACTTTATCAGAACCACAATTTGGAAAAAGTAATGAATCTGAAACAGTACTGGATATGTTCCTTTCACCTTTCTCAGATCTCTCTGTCCAAAACAGAAAAGCGGTTATAAGGGGAAGATTTCTCAAAGGTTAAGAAAGCTTAATTCTCTCACAGAGGACCTACATTTGGTTTCCAGCACCCTCACGGTGACTTCCAACTGTCCATGACTGCAGTTGCAGGGGATTCAGCAAGCTCTTCTGGCCTCTGTGAGCAATGGGAATACACGCAGTGCACTTACAGACATGCAGACCAAGCACTTACACACAAAAAGAAATACATGTTACTTTTACAAAAACAAGTGAGCAAATAATGGTATCTAGCTCAGTAGATGAAAAGCACCGCACACATGGCTTTGCACAATATCTAGAACGTTTTAAGTATGTGGCAAACTCTGTACTGGCAACACGGGTGCCTTTTATGCTTGGTATGCCATCCAGCATCTATGCTAAACTTCTCAACAGGATCCATACGCTCTTTCTCCAAATTCTCCAAAATATGAGCCAGAAGGTATGATTTACTGTTGTGATAACATTAATTATGTTCATGAAGATTTGCTTAGCACAGACTTTGGGTAACTTTGGGTAATTCACACCTACACTTTGAGATATAACAGATTGGTTGGAGTGCTGGGCTCCTACGTTTTTGATGAGCAGTCTGAGTCCCAGGGATCCCATGTTTTAATAAAGCCAGACTAGTAGTTGTCATAGTCTTTACATTGCCTACTGAATCTGGACACAGATCAATTCTTAACTGCAAAATTGAGTACTAGATTAATACTAGATTACTTAATAGATTACTAACATTCTTCTGGCATCAATCAGGAGATGATCAATTTATCAAATCAAAATAAATAATATAAGTAAATAACTTCATATATAATCACTAGTAGTTTAATGTGTACATATTGGAATCCTAAAACTGTGATGTTTCTTAGAATCAGTGAAGTGATTGTCACTTCCAATGCTGGACACTGGTGACATCACTTCCAATGCTGGACACAGGTGACGTGGAATGCATGTAAGAGAAGTGATAGAAAACTGTCATTTTTCAGTAATAGTAACTGTCAAGGTTCTACTTATCTCTCTGGATCCAGTAGACCAGCAAAATCTTTCTAAATGCAAGATTTTACTTTCACACTTCCACAACAATGGGGTGGGATTAAAAATAGCTATGGTGCCAAGGAAAGGAAATACAGGAAAGAGGATTTAATGGTGTCTTCCTCAGTGAATGACAAGCATACTTTTATGCTCCTTTAAATCTCTTTAAAGATATTTTTTAGCCTATTGTCTTTGCTCAAAAATCAAGTAATACGTTTACTTCTGTTTCTAGTTAGTCTGGCAAGCTTCAAAAGGACTTCTTCTATACAGGAAATCATATGTACAAATGCCATATGTCTGTGTCCCTGTGTCCAAGGTCCATGTGTGTGTGTGTATGTGTGTGTGTGTGTGTGTGTGTGTGTGTCTATTTGAGAGAGAGAGAGAGAGAGAGAGAGAGATGAAGAGTCCAAATTAATCTAGCTAAAATATCAATCAGATTAAATAAACTGAGTACTATCAATTTTATGAAGCCCTATTCTAATCACCTTACCTATATTTACTATGGTCACATTTTTATAATAACTTCCAAGTTTAATGCTATAATCATGTTTGTTTATCAGATGAGAAAACTGAAGCCTAAAGGAATCCACTGACAGTCTCGAGGGCCATTCAGCTGAGCTGTTCTTACTGTGTTTCAATCTTTCCCAGATTTCTGTTCCCCACAGTGGTGAATAATGACCTCTCTGAAGTGTCAATTGCCCCAGCTCTTCGGCAAGAACTATGCAAATACATGTCTATCTTCCTGAGATACATAGAGAAGGCTGACTTGAGATGACAACTTCCTTTTGAATTTTAAATTAACACCTATAACAATAGGTTTCATTACGACATTTTCACATACAGTTTACACTTATCCACCCTCTGCTGCCTACCTTATGCTGCCTCCCTGCTGCAGACCACCCTTTTCTGGCCTAATAATCCCTCCTCTTTCAAGGCAGATGTTGCTTGTGATACAATACCATGACTAAAGGCACCTTTGAGATTAAAGTTTATTTGGTCTCATGGTTCCAGAGGGAGTGTCCATAATGATGGTGGATGCATGGCCACAGGTAGTTGGAACAAAAAGATAGCAGGTCACATCTTTAACCACACAGAGAAGGCAGAAATAGCAAAATTGACATGAGACACAACTATAAACCCTCAAAGCCCTCCCCTCCAGAAAGATTGCATTTCCTAAGCCTTTAACAACACCAACAACTTGGGAATATTCAAATTCCTGAGCCTATAGAAGGCCATTTCTCATTCAGCACATTACAGATATATTCACTACCCTCTCTGTTGTTCTTTTCCCCCGCTCTTACACATACATACATACATACATACATACATACATACATACATACATACACACACACACACAAACACACAAACACACAAACACACAAACACACAAACACACAAAATTTAAATCTAGGTTCTGTTAGAGAGAACGTGGAACATTTGTATTTCTGAGCATGGGTTATATTGCAATCACATCTTGTTATATACATTTCCGTGTAAATGTCACCATTTTATTTTTCTTAAGATTAAAATTCTATCCTATTGCAATATCCACACTTTTTGTGTCTTCACATGATGGTCATCTCGGAGGTCTCAATTTTCTGGATATGATGAATAGGGTAGCAATTGACATGGCTAGCAAAAATCTCTTTGATATGTTGACTTAGAGACTTTTCAGTATATACCCAAGAGTGAAATAGCTGGGTCCTATCATACTACTATATTTAGGTTTTTGAGAAATCTCTTGGTGGCAGGTATTGTGAGACAAATCTGGGATAAGCTCCCAGAAAATTTGGATAGATTTTACTGTGGATATGAGATTCTGAAATATTTTATTTTTAACAACAAGGTATTTGAACTTAAAAAGGACAGCTTACAACTCATGAGAAAGATTTAATACTTGTTAACATTTTACTGTATTTATTTTACCCATTCTGAAGGGGTTTTGTCTGGAACTATTTGAAATCTACCTATACATAATATGTTACTTAAAAATATTTTATCTTTGCATACAACATATTCTTTCCAACATAAGCATAATCCCATTATCATATCCAACCCATACAGCATTAACTCTCTATATCATTTAACACCTAATTTGTTGGACCAATTACAATTTCAATATCAAGTATCCATCTCAAAAAGCTGCTGTGCTACAGGTCTATTAGTGGCCATTAGTGACACTATTGAGAGGTGTTTTGCATCATGAGATTTCCAGTCGCATCAGCACGGAAGAGTTCATAGCTAAACAGGCTACTGAGAGGGAAGGCTTAGTTGGAAGGGGTTCCTCAAATGCATTTCTTGAGCCACCTTTTTTCATTCCTTTATTCCTTACTAATTAATAAGCCCGGCAACTGTACTCTACCACAATTTCTGTATCTTCACATGCCCCAGAACTGTAGGCTAAAACCTCTAAAACTGAGAACCTAAACAAAGATGTCTCCATTAAGCTATTTATATCAGGTATTTTGCATGATGAAAAACAGTATCATATCTCAAGGTTTCCTCCATTCCTGATCTACAAGTTCCTCTAGCTCATCAACTACTCTCTCCATTCCCTTTAATCGAATTATTAGCTTATTTCCAGGAGACCTCTGCTGAATTGTGGAGAATATCTGATTTGTGTTATAATTTCTCGAGTTATATGAAAAGCGGTTTAACCCAAGTAAGAGAGAAATAACAATACAGAGAGATCTATTTGATATGAGCACAGAATATACATTCTTGTTAAATGAAGACTGTAAAGACAAAATTTAACGTTAGGACTGAAAGAAAACAGCCTTGGAGGCTTAAAATAGCTTTAAAACTTCTTGTACTTCTTATGTTCATCAAAGGGTTATATCGATCAACCTACCTGGAATTTATAAACTGCTTCAAGGTAATGAGAAGCCAAAAATCGCAACTTTATAGAGCAGCCAAGGATCTACTAACCAAGGAGGTAACATTCAAAGTAAAACCTGGGCTGTGGGTGAAACTCAGGAAAAGAGAGCATCTCGAATGCCTCTCATACCATCCCCAGCACTGCAAAAGGAAACAAAAGTAAAATTTGGTAAGAAGTCAGCTTTAGGAATGCCAGTAGTACATTCTAGAACACTGACAAGTTGTAGTCGGAATATCTATGCATTTACAGCCTCTTCCCCCATCTTCATATATGGAAACAGTTTTACAGACAAATAAATCTATGTGAACTTTGGGTACACTTTAGTAGAATTTGGGTCCTACATCTCCCATTCATTCCCAATTTTAGCCATGTTTCTAAATCAGACCCAAAGTATTCTCACATATACATGTACACAGGCAGAAGTCAAAACTAAGAAAGAGATAAAAGAGGCAACACACCTGATTATTCTCTTAGCTCAAGGCAGAATGTTTACATTTTCACTGCTCTCCAGCATTGCACACCAATAATAATGTTATATTTTAAATGATGCTAGATCCTTATGAAGAAGCATACCCACTACTAGTAGCCTGTGGATTAAGCAGGGTACTCAGCAGACATGACCAATAGCATTGAAAGAAGCAAGACTTAGACCAGATTAATCAACTGTCAGGATCTGTCTACTTGCTATTTCCAACAGACATTACTAATCCATGCTTGAACCTTACCCTCTGATGCCTCATATGATGATGCCATATCATTTAAAACCTAACACACAAAGCAGCAGAATAGAGAAGCACTTAACATTTAAAGCTACTTCTGCCTCAGTTACAGACATCTATCTCTCCTAGGCCTTCAATGAAGCATTTAGCACATGGATGTTTTAGAAGACCATCTAAGGAGCCATTTGTTATGGGTTGTATAATTTTTCATTCAAAATCCTTAAAGAAATGTCTATATGATAATTAACAATATTCATTTTTATACTCCAGTTCTGTGGTATAACAATAAAACAGCACAAAAACATTGGGGAGAGTAAACTATGTAAGTGAGTTACCATAAGAAATCTCATTAAGAATTACCTGTAGGCTGGCCTGACCACCCAGTTCTCGCAGAGTCTAGACCTCCAACCAAGGATTGCACCTGCAGGGATCCTTGCTCCAAATACATGTGTAGCAGAGGACGGTCTTGCCTGGCAGCAATAAGAGGGTGGGCCCTTGGTCCCTGAGAGGTTTGATGTTCCAGAGTAGGAGGATGCTGGAGTGGTGGGACAGGGGAGTATGGGATGGATCGATGGGTGAAATACTAATTGGGAAGTAGAATAGCATATAAATGAATTGAATGAATAATAAAAAGAAAAAGAAAAAATTACCTGCTAGGTAACAAGACCAAGATTTGCAAAACCAAAGATTCCCTCTCCCCTAGAGAAAGCCTGGAAAAGATATTTAGAGAAATGGCTTAGTAGTTAAAAACATTGGTTAATTTTATATAAGACCAGGTTCCATTCCCCGCAGAAACATAACAGCTCACAACAATCAATAGCTCAAGTTCCCGTGCATCCAGTGCCATCTTCTGACTTCTAATTTACTAGGTATACATGTGTCATACATTACATACAAGCAGGTAAAATACTCATACAATAAAAATTACTGAAAAAATTAAACACTACCTGCTAATTTCATTACAACACTAAAATATAGTAGCATTATAGAAACAATTAGTTTATAAAGACATAAAATGATGAAAATTCAACTACCCTGTTAGATTGTTGTCTTAGTCAGGGTTTCTATTCCTGCACAAAACATCATGTCCAAGATGAAAGTTGGGGAGGAAAAGATTATTCTGCTTACACATTCTCATTGCTGCTCATCACAAAAGGAAGTCAGGAATGGAACTCAATCAGGTCAGGAAACAAAAGCTGATACACAGGCCCAGGGTGGTGGGGGATGTTGCTTACTGGCTTGTTTCCCCTGACTTACTCAGCTTTCTTTCTTATAAAACCCAAGACTACCAGCTCAGGGATGACACTACCCAAAATGGGACATCCCACCCTTGATCACTAATAGAGAAAATGCCTTAGAGCTGGATCTCATGGAGGCATTTCCTTAGGGCTCCTTTCTCTGGGATAACTCCAGCTCGTGTCAAGTTGACACACAAAACTAGCCATTATAGTTGTATAGAAATCATTTTCATGTTCATTATAAAAAGTTTAATATCTATAAATACACTGGAATTATGCAGATGTTCTTTGTACAGAATCACTTGTCACTAATATCTAGCCACACATAATTTCTTTCTCTCTTTGTGTGTAATGTTCAGATGGTAAATATTGCCCAAAATACTAGTACTACTTGTTAGAGGTGTGGCGCCCAGTCTGTGGCATTATTGGGTGAGATAGGTAATTGATAGTATAATTATACTATCAGGGCTATCAGGACCCCAGCTGCTTTCTTTCTGTGTCTCCTACCTGCCAATAGCGAGCAGTTTCACCACACTTCAGGTTTTAGTCATGCTCTCTCTTGCCAAAGCCCCAGATCCAACAGAGATTACTGAGTATAGATGTTGAGCCAAAATAAACTGTTCCTCCTTTTGAGTACTGTTTCTTGACTATTTGTTACAGAAATTGGAAAACTGACTAGCATCTCCCAGGAATTGTGCATAAGCAAGTCTCATCCATGAATATACACACCATTGTCTTTAAATACTTCTGTGTGCACTTCAACTCTGTCTTACAAAAGTTCAGTACTATTTCATACTCAAGACACTTAACATAGACACATGGTACTATTTAATATGGAATTAAAATATCTTCCATGATGGAATCAGTGATCATGCATTTCAGTTAGTATTTCTGTCTCTGTAGACACCTTTAATCTTTAATAATATAAGGTTTGGTTGTTTTATAAAGTCAATATATTTTTTAAAAGTCTACTGGTTTTCTGTGGCTCAGGATAATATATTTCTTTTCAGACTTTTCCAGATGATTGTAGACATAAAGAACTTAAAGTTATGCAATTTGTAGTTTTTAATTTTATTCATTTTTATCAATGTCTGTATGTATGTATCTGCATTTATGAGTCCCACATGTACCCTCGAACCTATGGAGGCCAAAAGAGATGGCTTTATATTCTAGAACTGGAGTAATATACATTTGTGAGCTGCAATGTGTGTGTTAGGAATTGAACCCCAGCTTCCTACCCAGAAGAGCAGTAATGTCTTTATCCATTGACCCATCTCCCATCACCCTATATTTTTGTTAGCTATGCATTTAAACTGTATTTTCCATGTTGTCCTACAGACAACCATTTTTACTGGAATTTAGCATTTCTCATTAAAAGAATATATGAGATTTTATCTAACATCCCACAAAGGTTAAAGACTTAGGTTTAAAATTATTACTTATGTATCTTCAAGAGTCTTTTCTAATGCATCTTTGTATTTTAACATTTTTAATATATATAGTTTTTCCAAATATATTGCGATTTTCTACTTCTTAATTACAGATTTGCTATTTTAGTTGAGACATCTTTGTCTCTTCCTGGATTTTTCTACATTTACTAAGTGTTCTCTTGACATCCTGTCCTTCCAGTTTGGGGTTTTGTGCATATATTCAACCTGTGACCTGAGCATCCCTATGGTGTCTTCCTCAACTTCACCAAACTCTGTTCTCTGCACTTTAATGCCCATCCCCCTACCTTGGTTGGGAGCTCAGGTTCTATCGACCCCTTTTATCAGAGTGTTTATGATTATGTGACATAACATAACAGATTCTCATTGTCAGATGTTTCTAATTTTTGAATTCACCTACCCATGAAAGTAGATTTGGAGTGCTGAAACCAGTACTTGAGGAACTTGGGAGGTGTTTCAGTCATTAATTGGCTCCATGTTCAATGTTAGGGAGCCAACAGTATATATATACACACACACACACATATGCAAATTCTCATAAAACACCTGGAGCACACCTTGGAGAATGGAGAACAGGCTAATCTCTACCTGAAGAGATCATCCTGTCCCTGCCTCTCTCAAAAAGTCACAGGCTAGAGTTAAAGCCATGAACCTCTAGGTTTTGTTTAGATTTAATTATTTTATTTTATTTTAATCAGGTTGTGTGTGTGCGTGCACAAACATAAATAAGAAGGGTATTGAATCACTGTAACTGTATCTCAAGTTATGAGGTGCCGTAGATTGGTGTCGGGATCATCAGTGAAAGCATATGTGCATCTAACTGCGGAGCTGTGTCTCTAACTCCATATTAAAATGTTTCTGAGCACAAACACACAATGAACTTGGATATTTGTAATAATTAACTTAATGTTTCCTCTAAGATCAGTGAGTTAATGTATACTAAGTAATAGTGACAACTTTACAGAGTGTAGCTACTCCGAAAGGGAATTTTCTTTGCCAACTACCTGTTTGGTTTTGTTGGTGGTTTTGGTTTTTGAATGATTTGTCTTCCTCAGTGGAGTGTATAAGCAAGATCTGTACTTGTAGGAGCCTTGTGCCTAGAACCAGTTTTTACATGGAATAAGTACTCAATAAATAGCCAGTGAGCTGCTTTGTGGCAGAAGTTGGTCCTGATTGAAGTGGCTTTTTTAATTGACTTTTGTGTTGCTGCTTCACAGAGAAGCTCTGGGTAAAAGTAGGATAAATGTGTAGAGGAATGAATGAAGGGAACACAAATCTCCTAGATAATAACTGTGAAGAACCAGTGTTGAGCAGTGACTGTCACATGACAAGTTCTCTTCTGCTACCCTCTCACAGGAATTCTTCTATTTGTATCATCAGACTTCAGACAGGCTTTGGAGCACAGCCTCAGTCTTTGGTGTATTATCTCACCGTATCAATAATGTGTTCCCAAACACTTGCATCTCTAATATATTGAAATCACAAAAAAAGCACAAAAGCTTTTTAATACCCAGGTAAAGTGCATAATAAGAAAATAAGCCATTTCTTTGACATAGTGATTTAGTGTATCATATATGTACATGTATAAGCTGTAACTTAGCCGAGTTTCATGGTACTTCAAGACATAAACTATCTGCTGGATTCAGATACATCTTCTAAGAGCACTGAAAACTTCTGCTTGATGCTTTACATCTTAGAGGACAAACTGGGTTTCTTTAAGGAAGCACTAAAATGTCTGTTTACCCTTTCATGGTGGGATTGAAAATTGATTTCTCAGTCTTCGCCATGTTGTTGTGATCCAGCTTAAATGCTCAGAGCAACAAAGAGTGCTGGGGTTTCAAGGTTACTAATTAAAGGCTCTCAACAGTTAAGAGCATTTGCTGCTCTAGCCAGGGAGCCAGGTTTGGTTCTCAGCACCCACATGGACAGCTTACAAGCTTCTATAGCTTCAGTTTTAAGGAAGAGCCCTTTGATACTTTCTTCTGCCTTGAATGCATGTGATACACAAACACACATGCAGGCAAACACCTACACACACAAAAAAATAAAAAGTAAATAAATGCTTTTTTAAAGTTATAAATGAAATAAGAGCAGCACTGTTCAAAGGTTTCTTCGTTTATAGTGAATACATGAAAGGCAAAGGAAATAGAAGGTCAAGATTCTTCTGGAGCTCACAGAAAACAGAGGCTCACAGACATGCGCCACACAACCCATAAGCATGAATAAAGAGATCACACAGTTCTGCTTGGAGACACGCGTGAGAAATTGGGGTTTAGCTTTAGTTGTGTTAACTATGTGGAAGAATTGGGAGGTAGATCCTGAGAGCATCCAGGAACTCTAACATGGTTGACCAAACAACAGCCCACTCTCTCTGGTCAGTCAACTTGAAGCGAGATCAGAATCAACCACAACGTGTCAGTTGATCCATTACGGGGAAAAAATAAATAAGAGAGGAACCTCGCAAGAAGGAGAGTTACTCACCGAAGAGTCTACTTGGACATTGGGAAAGGTTCCCTAGTGGCCACTGAGTGAAACTTCCTATTGAAGGCTTTTGAGGCATCGTTCCATAAAGAAGTAAAATGAAGAAATGAACAACAACAACAAAAGCAGAATAATTCTGAAATATTTTTATTTCTAATATCTGAAATTTAGTCAGGCAACAAATGCAGATATGGAAGTAATTTGTCTGACCCTCCCTTCCAGATTCAAATTTACTACTCTCTGACTTCCCTCCATGTATAATTTCTCTTCCTTCTGAGTTCAGATTATCTCTTTTACCAGGAAACTCTCCTGGGTTCAAGGTAGTTCTTCCTCATCAAAGAAATAGGGAGCATCCTCATAAAAGCAGGGGGAGAGGAGAGGTGTTATAGGAGAGGAGGAAAGGGGATAACATTGAAATGTAAATACATAAAATATCCAAGAAAGATAAAATAAAATAAATAAATAAGGGAAAAAAGAAATAGACTAGCATTCACATACTGCTCCTAAGCAGATTTCAAAGGATTTCATTGCTGTTATTCAAGTCCCATAGAACTGGGTCTGTCTCTTATCCAGGCCCTTCATAAAGATGAAAGAAATATGGCTTGGTACATTCTTCCCTAATGGTTTCTGTGTTGCTGATTCATTTCCTGTTTCCCCTATTATCCATTCTATTGCTGTCTGAAAACATAGTGAACTGATGCCAGGAGTTGCTTCTCCATCATTCACTGACCTGCTGTCCAACATAAGGTTGTTCTGTGACTGGTGTAATTTTCCTACCTCATTAGACAGAAAATCAAAACTACCTCCTGGTGACAAAGGTCAAACCTTACCTAAATTTACAAGTAAAAAGTAAAACCATAGCTTGTGGATCCCTGGGCTGTTTCGTATAGTCAGCATCTGTGAAGACTGGCATTCAATACTTGTCAAATCCCATTTTCATGGATAATTGGATAGGGTAGAGAGACAGCCAGATTTTGGAGTTTTTGCAACTGGATTACAATTAATGGTGATTGGGACTATAGCATTCTTTTCCTGATTGATTTTATTCTCACCCTTCTTAGCTCCTTGACTCAAGAAGTCAGCTAGGGCCAGCAAGATGACTCAGTAAATAAGGCCCTTGCTGCCAAGATTGAAGACCTGAGTTTGAGCCTTGGTAGAAGGAGAGAGCTATCTCCCACTTACTTTTCTCTAACATCTACAAATATGCTATGGCTTCTACACACATGTACACAAAGACATACACACACATATACATATGTACACATGTATACACACATACATGCACACAAGGGCAATACATAAAATACAATATTTAAAACAGGGATGTCCAGCTAACCAACCTAAAAACATGCATTGTACAGTTCTTCAGAGAGATTATTGCAAAGAACTGCAGAAGGAACCGGGGAGATGTATGGGGTCTCAAGTTTATGATTGGGCTGCCATAACTATGATTGGCTCATCTTTCACTCATCATGCTCCATGTTCTTGTTCAGATTTGCATCTTTTGACATGAATATTGTGCTAATTTAATCATTAGGAAGAATTTCAGGGAAATCATTACACAATGGATTCCTTACTGAATGATATACAGGAAGCTGATTGGCTTTCCATCAGATGTGGAATGAGAGTTCCCAGAAGATGGTGTAATTGTCATATGTCGGTGCCATTAAATGATCTTTTATTATGATTATCAACATATACTTGAGGATGATGCACTCCTAAACTAGAGCCTAACACATGACATGCTTGGTACATATGTTCATTTTCACTGGATGGCTAAATGAGAAATAAACTTTTACAAAAAATGGTGAATTTGGGCTCTTCTTCTACAACGGGGGAAATCTGCCTGTTGAGATAACAACCTAAGCCTCCTAAGGCTGATGCCTTACATTTTATACTCAGCTCACCTGGGAGTTTTACAGTATTTGGGGGATTAATTATCATGTTAAAGCTCTAAAAAGCCCTACAGAGACGTGTGCATGCACATGGAAAACCCCGGCATGTCTGGACGGAAAGTCTGCGTCACTGGCACACAAGTCAGATTGTCACAGCATTTCATATGTGTTAGAGTTCTAAGGCAACTGAAAGAGAAGAGAGGCAGAAAAGAGATCAGTTTGGCCTCAGCAGGCAGGACTGTTTATGTCAAACTGCAATGGGCACACACAGCAGGAAAAGGGTGTCTGCCAAGAGAAGGGGATCTTGGGGCTTATATAGGAGGTTTGGAAAATTAAATGCAACGGATGGGGACATGTGCAAGCCTGCAGTTTCTCCTTCTGGAGCTTTTTGTCCAGATGAGGTTTTTTGCCTTTGAAAACTGCTGTGCCACAGATATGAGGATGCAGGCCATAGTGGGTAACGAGTCTGGGGGAAGGGGCTGGAGGTTCAAAATAGGGTCTTGGTCAGTGTCTGACAGAGTTTGTTCAAGTTAATCCTAAGACTATGGCTCTCCCCAAAGATTGTACTAATTTACAGCCCTACCACTGTGCTAAGAAATTCTTCTTTATTTACTGCCCCATCAATATTTGATATTAATTCAGTTTATTTTGTTATTCTGTAAAAACAAAATGCTAATTATTTGATCTTATATTCCTGTAATGGTGCAGGTTTTTGCTTTTTGTATTTTTATCCACAAATTATCTTATTGCCTTTTAATCTGTTTTCTAAAAATTATGTTGTCTTTGAATCATTTTGTTTGTTTCTTTAAAATAAAAAATAGGACTCCATGGATAGAAAAAAGTTTACAGAAATTTTGCTATCTAGCATCTACAATAGCAAAATCGATGCAAATAAATCTCAAAAAATGTGAAAAACAGGTTGAGGGCTAGAGAGGTGACTCAGTGGTTAAGACTATGTACAGCTCTTGCAGAGGATCTGAATTCCCAATATCACAAGGGTAGCACACCACAGCTCATATGAATCTGTAGCTCTAGGGAGATCTAGCACCCTCTTCTGGCCTTCATGGGCACTTCACTCACATGTGCACATAGCCATCACATACATACACAATTAAAAATGAATTAAGGTTGCAATTAAATATGCATGGAGTATAGCCATTCTGTGTCTTTAAAACACATGAAGTAGGTGGGTTGGTGACCCCATCCCTCTACTGGGGACCCTAGCCAAGAATTGTTCTTGTCTAAAAGAAATTCAGGGACAAAAATGGAGCAGAGACTGAAGGAAGGACCATCTAGTGACTAGCCCAACTTGTAATCTATCACATGGGCAGGTACCCAGTCCTGACACCATTACTGATGTGCTATTCTTGTAGAGAGGAACCTAGCATGGCTGTCATCTGAGAGGCTCTACCAGCAGCTGGTTGAGACAGATGAAGATACTTACAGCCAAGTATTGTACTAAGTTTGGGGACACCTATGGAAGAGTTAGGCGAACGATTGAAGGACCTGAAGGGGATACCAACCCTATAGGAAAAACTATAGTATCAATTGATCCAGGTCCATGGGTACTCCCTGAGACTAAGCTACCAATCAAAGAGCATACACAGGCTGATCCAAGCCCCTGGCACATATGTAGCAGAGAACTGCCTCATCTGGCCTTAGAGGGAGAGGACGTGCCTAATCTTTAGAGACTTGATCCCCCAGGGAAGGAAGATGGTGAGGTTAAATGGGTGGGTAGATGGGATGGGGTAGTGGGTGAGGGGGATGAGGGGCGCACCCTCTCAGAAGCCAAAAGGAGGGGGCTGGGGTCAAGAACTCTGGAAGGGAGACTGGGATGAGGGCAATTTGGGATGTAAATAAATAAAATAATTTAAAAGTAGGATATAAAAGAAAACACATGATGTAATGCTGACTATAGCTTATTGGTAACTATACATGTGGGAGTAGCATGATCTCCACCAGCTTCAGACAACAGCTATGGTAGGTGAGGGGAATGGAGGAATTGCTAGTGAGAGTGAAAGGGGGATAATTAGATATTCATCTCCTGTCTGAGGATAGCATGCTACGGCCTTCATGTTTGTTATATTTAGGTATGTGTGTTTTGTTTAGATACAATTCTTATTTACAATGTTTACAACATCTATGTGTATACTTCTATGTATATCCCTTGACAAATATGTACTTTTAAAAGCTGAACACACAGGTATCTATCAAATAAAACATCAACTTTGGTACTTACATGATTAGGAAACTTAAAAATGTGCTAAAGGGAAGAGCCAAGCTGTTTTCATTTCTTCAGTTTTTTTCAAGATTTTTTTCTAAGAATTTTTCTTCTCTGTTTTTTTAAATATGTTTTTTAAAGTTTCTTCAATCTAGTTTCCAATGAGCAAAAGTTTTTTGAGGCAAAAATTCATGGAGTGTGGATTGAAACAGCTCAGGGGTACCAGCATGAGCATCTGAGTTCCATCCACGCAGTGCAACAAGTAGACCAACTCCCCTTACCTGTACTCTGACCTCCGCAAGTTTGCCATGGCTTGGAGTTCCCCATCCTCCCACAAATTAGTGTAGTTAAAAAAAGAAATCCTGGAGAAAATTATATTAAAATTAAATTAATATTAAAATTGGCCCTCCAAGTCAATGCCAAATTGACAGTTCATTTTGACAAAATAAGAATGAATTGGGTGTCTAACCTTTATTAATAAGAAAATGTGTATTAATAATGTATTTTAGAAATCACTGTCCTTAAGACTTTTTCATTGAAAACTTCATGTCTTTGAAATACCTGACTTCAAGAACACCCGATATAAATAGCACTAAAAATGTAATGGGAACAATACAATCTATTCTTATTCTTTCTAGATGGAAACCAATTATTCCACGGTTAAAAGCACTCACTGTTTTTGTGGAGGACCCAGGTTCAGCTCCCAGCACTTACATCATGTCTCACAATCATTCATAACTCCTGTTCCAGGGGATCTGACACCCTCTTCTTACCTCTGCAAGCACCAGGAATCCATGTGGTACATAGACATACAGGCAGGCAAAATGCTCATACACATAAAATAAATAATTTTTTTAAAATTTCATTCGACTCACATTCTTAAAATAAAAATAAAATAAAATTAAAAAACTCCAGCTTCTAAGGGAAAGGAATTCCTGGGCTTTCAAAATAAAAAGCATATCTCTTTAACAACCATTTTTCTGGACAGCTATTTTGAGCTAGGCAATTCTCTTCTCTGGACCATAAACTACATTGCTATTCAAATAAATAGAATTATCAGCCCTGTAGGCACTTCTTTTATTTACTCATAAGGCCGGGATGGTTTAAAAATAAACACTATAATACACTGGACTTTACTGTGATAAAAGGACAGAAATTGCCATTCTAGGGGCTGCATAAACTTCATTATAACCTTCCTGCAATGCTCCGAAGCAATTCTGCAAAGAAAGCACATACTGAGGCTTATCCTTTGTAGAGAAGTTTGTAACCTAAAAATACATTTATATGTTTTATTCCCCAGCGAGAGACTGGGATAATTCTGACATCTGTGCTATCAACAGTCCTCAGGGTCTGAATTACTGTCCTCATTTTAAAGTTGCTACTAAGTTCAGTCTCATGACAGAGGGCTGGGTTTATCTCATGTAAGTGATGGAGCACATTCAGAAGCCAGGCAGGTGAGCCCCAGGCAGCGGGTCCTTCACAGGACGACTTGAAGACGAAAAGAGAGATTCATGTGTCCTCTAGCATGGTTCTGGGATGCTGTTCTCTCTGCGTTTCATGTCCCTCCCACCTATAACGGGGAAGAAAACTTATGTTTCTAATTTTCTGAAACTACAAGAAAATGGTGCCCACAAAGCTTCAGCGAGCCCTAGCATGTTCTGCATAATATAATTTTCATATATTCCATGGTTCTCTTGTTGCTAACGTGGGGTTTCACCTAGCCTAGGTTGGCCTCAGACTTGCTGAGAAACTGAAAATGGACTCAGTTCCAGATGCTTCTGTCTTCACGTGTGCCGGGATGAGAGGTGTGTAGGACCACGCCTTATTTATGACGAACCTATGCAGTGCTTGGGGTGGATTCAGGGCTCTGTGAACACTAAGCAAGTGCTCTATCAACTGAGTTCTAGTCCCATCCCTACTTCCCCACTTTATTGTATTCTTTCTATGTATTTGTGTGTAGGTTTACATATGGGCCCGAGGCACATGTGTGGAGGTCACAGGACAACTTGTGGGAATCAGTTTTCTCCTTCTACCACGTTCTTTGCACTCACATCTTTACCTGCTGAATTCTCTCACTGCCCAAAATCTCTATTTTTTTTTAGAAAGCATGGCTAGATTTTGATTTTAACTTAATCCAAACTAGTCTTTGCTACAGCATAAGAACAGTGTTTTTCTGAGCTATAATTCTTTCACTAAAAATTCTTTATTGACTGGTATTACATTGTAACCTATTTGAGGAAATTTAATTATTCTCTTTCCACTAGACAATTCTGCTTACACAGAATTAGGTCTTAATTAGCCACACAATAGAGGTGTCTAGGATATTTAGGTCAGCTCAGGCTTCTGTAGTTTTGCTTGTTTTCTTTCCCTTTGGTCTGGAGGATAATTAGCTCCTTGGCATTTGACAAGGCATACTGTTACAATGACTCCTCCGTGTCAACTGAGGCTGACTTGTTGTGACACTGTAAATAAGGTTTGGAATCAGGAAGCACGTTTAGAAAGTTTCCCCTACGGAGGACCAGGGATGTAGCCGAACTGGCAGAGTGTTTGCTTAGCATGATCCAAGATCAGGGTTCAATCCTCAGCCTTGCATTAAAGGATGTGGTGATGATATCTCCCTGGAATCTCAGCACTTCAGAGATACAGACATGAGGATCAGAAGTTCAAGGTCTGCTTGGACACATAGAGGGGCAGCCTGCCATACCAGATTCCCTGTCTCAAAACAAAAACAAAACCAAAAAAATCTGGGGTAGAGGGATGGGGAACCCTATGAAGAAAGTTCTTTGTCTTCCTTATACCCCTAACAAGTAAGTTGCTGAAGGCAAAAGACGCTGTAAGAGCCATAGGTATGTTCTTGGGGGACTTGGACTCCTCTGAGGCTAAGTCCATGTTTTCATTAAACGGCAATACATCATGATTAACGTTTCCAGAGACTCTCACTTTCATGTAAATCTAGGTTCTTTTAATTGTATCTATTGAACACAATATGCTGTAACAGAGAGATGAGTCTTCCAATCTGAAATGCTCAGAGGGTATGCCATAAAATGAGAGTCAACTTTTTAGGCTGTGAGAAATATGCTGAAAGGAAAATGATGTTTGTGTGTGTACTTAGAATGTAGCAGATAGACCATCCAGACGCTAGTGATAAGCACTTAGCACACTAATGCAGCGACTTGGGCCTCCAAATTCAAACTGGGAAATCTAGAAAGAATAGAGAAATAAGCCCTTGTCAAGTACACATGACAGAGAGTCTATACCTAATAGAAATTGGTGCAAAATGACAAAGGTTGAATGAGTCAAGAACTCATTACATCACAGACATGGTATCATAGAGAACTGAGAACTAGAACCTATGAATATTATAATTATTACCTTGAAGTGTGTTTCCATCTTAAGCACAGAGAAGGAACTGCCTTTTGGCTCAGTGTGTAGCCCTGTGCCTGCCTTGGGAGAACCAGTGGGTGTGTATTTACTGGAAACATGAGTAAAAGGAGGAGTCCCCAGGATTCTGAATGATACAAGTTGTTGTGCATCGGAGGAAAACAAATGTTAAGTGTGAGTCTTCAGACATCTGAAAGTTTCCAGGTCTGCTTTTCACCTAAATGGAAATTACCATGAATATCACGATATACATCTTGTTGATGAGACTGAAAATGAGATGTATAGTCACTCGATATGATGAGTGCTAACTTGTGAATGCACTCTGCTAGACAAAATAAATACATTCCAATGACACAGGTCTGCTCCTCCAGGCAGCAGACATTCTTTTGTAAAAGGTACAGGAGATGGTCACAGGATGAAAATCTCTGAGGCACCAGATGGCCTTTGAAGCTTAGGGCTGGCGAATAAGGAAGCATGGCAACCAATAAGAAACCTGATTGACCCCAAAAAGGGAAGACTGAGGGCATGTCAAAAAAGTGAACCAAGGCAAGCGTGTATCACTGGCACAACAATCTTAGTTTGGAATAAGCCTGCAAATAAATGCAAAATGCCAAAGTAAATGAGTATTCCTCAGAGACGTCTCATTCTGTCTTGTCTTGGTACTGGAAGTCATCCAAACTCTATCCTGGAACACAGGGTCATTGCCACTATTGACTTTTCCTTCTCTTTCTCTTCAGGCCCTGCTGCAAAAAAGAAGTATGTCAGTTATAATAACCTGGTTATCTAACCTGTTCCATGCCATGGAACCACGGAGGAGGAAGACCTTCAGTTACTCTGTCACCCAGCCTGGCATCGGACTCTTTTGGTCCTGCCTGCTTCCTATCTCTGGAGGAGCTTCTCCACCCGGGAGAGCAATGTTAGAGGATCCACACATCCTGAACAGCTGCTTTATGAGACACCTTTACTTTATCTTGGCTTAAGAAGTCATTGGCATCAGCACTGCCATCTTGGCTGCAATTCTGGACTCCCTAAGCAAAGGGAGAGTTGAGACTCAAGTCCCACCCGGCTCTTTTGGATGAATCGTTGAGAGCCTCAGGACTGTTTTTTGGGGCTGACTTGTCTTTCTACGTACGTACTTCCAGGCTGCAAGGTTTTGAAATTTTCTGTACAGTTTGTGAGGACATTTGCACTTTGCCACTCAATGTTGTACCTCGGTTCACTGTTTGTTTTTGAATGCCCTGTTTTCATAGAATCCTATCCTCTCAGATGGTGGAATCTTTGGGGAAAATTTAAAATAACTAATTTTTATTTTAAAAAAATCTTGGCAGACATAAGAGGACACAAGCCCCCATGCACATCTGTAAATGACTGTATGGTTATGATTATAGTATCACGAAAAATCATGTTATTTTTTTTTTAAGACACACACACAAAAAGAAACTTAAAGACCAAAAACTGTGCTAAGAAGATATGCCCCACCTATCTTTGGTACACGGTAGGTGTTGTGATGGGAAAGAAAAGCATTGGTTAAATGGAATAGAGGTCTTGATCTTTGGAATGCATGCCGGTAATGTATTTTACAGTACATGTTAATAATTTATGTTTAATATTTGTATTTGTGTTCTCTTTTGTTATTTTGCTTAGGGTATATGGATATTTTGCAATAATTTTAATGATTCTTAAGCTATTTGGAGGAAAGAATATGGATTTCTCATGTCTTGAGGTTTTGTTCATGCCCCCCTATGACTGACCAATGTGATAAGGACTTTACAAAAGAAGCATGTATGTTTTTTACTGTTTGTAAGAAGTACTTTCGTTAATCTTGCTGCTTATGTGTCAATTTAGTGGAAAAAAAAATCCCTTGCTGAAAAAAAAATCCCTTTCCATTCTCTTCCAGTTCTGTGGTATTGTCCAAGAATGTATCAATAAAATACTTTGGTTAACTTTTTTATTTTCTGTAGTAAGTGCTTTAGTTGTTCTCCTCAGCCCACCCTACACCCACTTGTTTAGAGCTTATTTGAAACCCTGGCTACAGAACACTAGGGGCAGCTCAAGTCTGATGCTTCCAATTACAGCGTGTGTGAAATGCACAGAAAAGTCTAGAGGCACTGCATGCATGCCTGGAAAAGGGACAATCACAAAACCCAAGCACTCTTTCCCACTGTAACTGAAGTTCAGTCCTTAAGAATTCTCAGATGCTAACTCAGCAAGTTGTCTATCAAAAACAAATACCAAGAAAGATAAGACAAGGAAACACTTGCTTACAGAGACAGTACTCTGCAAAAAGAAAAAAAATCATTAAAAAGATAAACATTTCTGAAAATGAAAGGACATAGGACACAGGAACAGACAACAGAGACAATGGATTTAGTTTTGCATTCAAATGCAATGGTGGGGTTTGTAGAAGCAAGATTAAAATGTAGAACTCCATGGTCTGTAGAGAAAACAAAACACAAAGAAACAAACAAACAAACAAACAAACAAAAAAACAGGGAACTAGTCACAGCAGCATACACTCCATAACCTTATACAGATGGCATTGGTTTTAGTTCTCCAAGTGGGCCTCCATATTTAATGTGTACTAAAATATCCCCTGAGTGGACAAGGAAGGAAGTAGTTCAGATGACAAAGTAATTGCCACACAAGCAAGAAGACCCTAGTTAGAGCTCCAGCATCCATGTTAATAAGAAGCCAGACTCAGTGTTGTGGATTTGTAATCCCTGAAGTGGAGAGGTGAAGACTGGCAGATGAATGAGACATTCTAGAAGGTGATCAATCCTATTAGGTGACTTCTAGACCAGCAGGAGACCCTGTGTCAGAAAAACTAGAACAATACTACAATACTTAATTTGACCTCTGTCTTACACACACACACACACACACACACACACACACACACACACACACATACACACACACACGAGAGAGGGGGGAGGGAGGGAGGGAGAGAGAGAGAACAGAAAGGCAGAAAGGGATATATATATATATATATAGATATATATATATATATATATACATATACATATAACAGATTGGATGGACAGATAAAGAATCATAGATACATAGATACATAGATATACAGATAGACACATAGATAGACAGATAGAGATAAATGGAAACAGAGAAGACAAAACATAGATAGATAGATAGATAGATAGATAGACAGACAGACAGACAGACAGACAGTGGACAGATGCATAGATGGTCAATAAATATTATTTTATCAATAATTTTTATGCAATGCAAGGTAAAGCCCTCATATTTTTTCCTACTTTTGGTGTCTATTGAGTTTTTCCTATAGTCCCTTGTGACAATGCTTTCGCAGTGAGTCCAAAATTCATTTTCGTATCAGACTGCAGAAAATAAATTGCTTTTCCCAATTTCTCCTAGCCCTTCAACACCCTCAAACTAATAGACCATGGAGAAATTCCAAATCAAAGAAGAAACACATTTTAAATCATCCACATTTTTTTCTCAAGTTGTGGAGTCAAACCTTGTATAGAAAGAAACTGGCTACTCTTCCTGCCTACTTATAATCAGGTAGGTTATGTCAGCATTCTGCATGTTCGTAGCTAGAAAATGACACGGATAGACACAACCGACCTATTGGATAGAAAGGATGACAAGAGGAATTACTCCCAGGGACCTGAAAGCTGCTTGGCAAATGACTACTCAGCATGGCAGCTCTCGGGACCATGGATTTGTGACCACTAGCACCAGCATTCATGGTTACATATTGTTTAAAAAGCAAATTTAATCTTACAGGGTCATCACCTTCCAGATTGTGAAACAGTCTATAAAACACTATGTCAGGTCAGACTGTGGGATGGCCTTATTGTAGACTCACTTTCATTAAAAAATTACACAAAAGCTTTTTTTTTTTCTTCAGATGTTCAACCAAGAATTCTGAGAAACTGGTAAATGCATGCAATACTTAGGGCAGGACAGGGCTTCTTCTGAAAACACCTGCTTTACACATTCATCTTCACAGTACAACTGATCAGTAATCATGATGAAGGGAGCTGTATAGCACTATAAGAAATTATTAAATATATAATGTTTATATAGGCTGTGCATGTTATGTACATTGAAACATACATCTATATACATTTGCTCACTCCCTAAATCCACCTCTAACGTCTTGTACAACTTACATCTCCTACTAAGTATTTGGAATTCAGGATTGTCTGTAGCCATGGAGCAAATGCATCAGAAAATACTATCAATAAATATCTGATCTTTAACTTGTATCTGACCTTTCCCCCTCAAAGGTCCTATGTATGTTGAGTATAGGGTTCCAGATTAACACTTTTGGAAAGTGGTAGAAACTATGAGCAGTGAGGCATAGGAAGAAATGTTCAGATCATTAGGGGTGTTGCCCAGCACAGTTCCCCCTAATAGTCCTCTTTCCTCTGCAGGATTTTGTCAATCTGTATCATGTCTGGTCTTTGCTGATCCTGTTTTAAAGAATAGTCTTTGGCCAGTATCCCAGGGATGCAATTTACTTGTTTTATTTTTCTTTACGTAACATATGATGATCATCTGACTTTATAGATTTGTTTTACTGCTTTTATCTGCCTCTCTTTAGTATTCTGTTTCAGAAGGTCAGATACTTTTGATTTTGCTCCTAGTAATTTCCTAACAGAATAATGTTTGACAGATAGCAGATTATCCTATAGATATTTGCATATGAGTCAGAGAAAGAAGGAAAGGATAAACGAAGTGCAAAACTGAAGGAACAGGGCCAGAGATTTAGAAAAGGCTGTGCTGATGGGGCGCTCAGCTCCATGTGGCATCACGGCTGGGACTCAAAAGCTGAACAAGACTCTGGTAAGGATGAGGAAAGGAATCAGGATGTGTGAACATTCCACTCGCAGACTCCACAGCAGGGTGGAAGGATGGCTTTTTGGGTAAGTAAATTGGGAAATTGATGCAGATAGATAAATATCCTACATCAGAAGACTTTTGTTAAAAGAAAGAATCACATATGCAATCCCACCCACTCGTTGGCACTAATGAAGCTAAGACAGGAAAACTTTCAAGACCAGGGTGAGCTATAGAGTGAAACTGTGACTCAAACAAACAGAAAGAATAGATAAGATACAAAGAAGACAGGGAGGAGTTGGAGTAGGAAGGCACTAGACGCCTTATTAGAATTCTGTTGGGTTAGAGCTCTGAGCTCTGCTTCTTTCCAGTGTCAAAGGACAGAATTACAATTTCAATTCTTAATTGGCTCTCTTTTTAAGTCTCAAATTGGGCAACTCTTCAGTCCATAAGATGGATTATGTCTTCCAGTGAGCCAAGCAAATGAGGTTGGCTTCCTAGGCAGAAAAAGGCAACGGGAAGCAGATGGGTCATCTCAAAGTGACTTTCCTCAGAAGGAACAGGGAGACTGAACAGACACCAAATAACTAATTGGTCAATTTCGGTCGCCTTTTCCTGAGGCAGGCTAAGGTCAGGGGGACCACACTCCCATGCTAGTAGAAAGGGGCCAAATGGGCATAGTTGTGTTTTACCTCTCTGATATTGTTAAACAGTTTAGTCTTGGCTCAGTAACATGGAACTTCAACAGGAGTGGTTCCATTTTGATTTTCAGTCTGGTGTGTTGAGGCACAGTGCAGGAGCTCAATCCAAAACAGTAGCTTCCTGTAATTTTTATTTAACACCAGCTATGAAATCTCAGGCAATCCATGCATCCTGGGACCCTCTGCCTCTTTATCTTTGTAATGGAGATGGGATATGCATGCAAATCTCTGTCATTCATCAGGGAGACACTCTATCAATTTGTTCCAGAACATTAGTTCATTCTCAGAGTGTGCCAACCAAGAATGAACGCCATCAACAGAAGCAGCGTTGGATGTGGTAAGCAGGGTCCAACATGGGTAAGAATAATCACTCTATCGCTGTCACCACAGCAGACACAGCCTGAGGTATCCAGCAACAATTTTGGCAGCTTCTTCCTACAAACAAAGGCAATTAGACTCCAGTGAGCATCCCAGAGCCCCTAAGCCAACTGCTTCTGCTGTTATTTCCCAATTCATATTTCCTCTATAATTTATCCTACTGAAAATTTTGCTTTACAATGTTGTCTTCAGCGTCTGCAAAGTCCTAATACCTAGAAATATTCTCCCTCTTCCAACATCAGTCTTGGTGGTGAAGATGCTTTGTCAATCCTCTGCTAAGGCACTAAGAACATTCTGACTGAAGTTGAAGATGCCCCTGGAGAATTTTACAGAGACATAGGAGTTTGGTACTTCCTCAGGATCAGATGGGAAATAAAGATCTGGTCATTTCATCATTTAGAATCAAAAAATCACTACAGGAAAAATTAGTCTGGGTTATTCTCTCACATATAATAATAATAAATGCATCAAAACAAGAATATTTATAATGCCTTGTAACAATTTCAACACATGGCTTCTAATTCTGGTGACCATGAACTTTCAGTGCATGTGACCCATATCATTGTGTTTCTCCACTTTCTAATCACCTCCCTCTTTAAAAGAGTTAGGGAATCAATGAATAGTAATGGTGAAAACAACAGAAAAATTCTGACTCCTTCTCTTTCATATTTGCTAAACGTTAAGTGTCCCTAGGGATGTGACCCAGGGTGTTGCAGACCATGTAGACTTGGGAGTATCAGTGAGGACCCTGAAACCCATATTCCAACAGAACTCCCTGGGAAGGACAGTGTTTCAGGCCCTAACCTGGAATTCATTTCTCATGAACTCTGGTTACACATTAGATTCTCTAAAGGACTTTCAGATATATCTATGACCAGCCCTGACTCCTGAAAATCCAGATCAGCATGGCATGCATTAAGCCTTTACATCTCCTCCTTCCTGAGCTTTCTAGGAGACCATAATCAATACCAATATTCCTACCTGTCTCATAGGCATTGGAATTTCTTAAAGGGTTAAATACAATGCTGAAATAGAGGCTGAGGCTTATAATTCTATCAAATTAGAATACTGAGAGATAGGAAGATTGCACCAAGTTGAAGTTCAGTCTACTCTACAGACAGAGGAGTGGGACATACAGATATGCAGGGAAACTCTGCCTCAAACTAAGTAGAAGGAAATAAGCAAACAGACAAGAAGAAGCCACAATGCTGTGCACTACACTTAGAATTTATTAGGCCTGAGGTGGGGTTCCTGAAGTGCATCTCAAACTGCTGCCTAGACACAAGACATTCTACCCTGTGGTTCCTAATGCTCAAATCTCACCACCTAGAGTATTTCTTCCAGTGTCAGCCTCACACATAATAAAATAATGAAGATAAGCCAGCAAAAAAGCAAAGCACAAAAACATTTTCTTGTATGTGTTAGCACACCTCCCTGCATTCTGGACAGTTTGCATCCTAACTCTGCCTTGGTGAGTCCCTGTCACTCTCTTTGGTGACCTGTGCTTGTCCCTACCCCTTCCACTTGCTGGAAGTAAAGAAGTCCTAGGACTCAAGTTTAATGTGCAGTGTTTCATGTGCCTCCTTCAGTCCCTTCTGTTTGCTCCTCTTCCCTGAGGTCATGGCGAGAGCGCCGTAATTCTCTTTAGTACTAAGCACCTTCTGCTTCGGAGTGTACCATGTTTCTGCCGCGGTTCCAGGCTCATTGCTAGAATTTCTTGTGTTTTGTGAGATTTTTCATCCCCAGGCCTACTCTACCTGCTTGTCTATAGCGAGGTTTCCAGATGCACCCTTCTTCAGGAGCACAGGGCCATGGGTTTTTACCTTCAAACTTCTTTTTCTCTAGATTCACTTTGTTGATCCAAATTAGATTCGGGAAAACAATGCTTAGTTTTATTTCTCCATTACATGTTGAGCTACATGACATTTACATCTAAACATGTAAATACTTAGAGTATTCCTGGAACTATTCCAAATTTTTGGAGATAGGGAGGTAGGCTAAGATGATCAAGTCCTTGTCTCTGAAGATCTGCAGTCTACAGGAGAGGTTGCCCATTATACGTTGCACTTTGTCCCAGAGTTGACTCTTCAAGGGACACAATCTGAGTCTCTGCAGATCCACGGCCCACTGGATTTCTTCTGTTCCACAAAGACCTCATTCATTTCTATTTAGAAAACAGGGATTCCCACCCATTGTTTTATCTGCTATTTGACTGCCCCCTGAGCTCTAAGAGAGCATGGAGAGTCCAGTGAGCACAGACCTAGCTATCAACACACCTGGTTTTACAGTTTAGAAATGGCTATGTCTCCCATCAGCAGGAAGCCATTCACTATATTTAAAAAAAAAAAGTCATGCTGTCCCAGGCAAAAATCATTCTTTGAATGACACAGCTGGCCAGTGGCATCACTGTTAGAGTAAGGTAGCATATTCTTATTATTTTGCCTTCTCCTACTAACAAAGAGGGTCTCTGGAAAAGACTGTGTGTGGCTATGAGATGGACAGTTACAGAGTCCAGATTAGCAATGCTATCCGGCCAGGCAACAATGCGTGCTTAGAAAAACAGTCAGGCCCCTGAGCTAAGCGAGCAATCAGGGATCCTTTTCTGTCTCCTCACACATGCTGAGAATGGAGGTGGCAGAGATCAATTAAAGAGGAACTGGCTGTGCACCTGGCAATATGTCCACCTAAACATAGGTACCATTTAAACTTAAAAACATCCACTTCCTCTGTACGTGAGAGATGTGTGTGTGTGTGTGTGTGTGTGTGTGTGTGTGTGCATATGCATATAATATATGCAATATGACATTATCTAGACCTTAAAGACTACAGGAGAACTGAAAAAGCCAAAGAATTCCTTAATATCATTTGTTGACAAACGGCAATGTAGAAATTGAACTAATAACCCACTGACTATGGAGCCTCAACATTTGGTGCCTATGTTATAAAAACTAGACAATAATTTCTTTTGCTCTTTTTTAAACTTCTGTGATGGATTGAACAGAGGCCATACACATGCTATAAATACATGTTATAACACTAAGCCCCAGAAGGCTATTCAAATACTACCCATAACTACCATATAAGAAATTAATCCCCAACAGGAATAAAATACAATTTAATAAAAGCATATACAGTACTTTTTAAAAGAAGACAGAACATAATAATGGCACTAAGGTGGACTGTTAAACTGTATTGAAAATGACTCAAAAAAGAAAAAATGGAAGGTAACAGAGAAAGGCTCACAATTATTTTAAAACTTATCTCAAGTACATAAATACAAATATACACGCCAAGAAATATCCTGGAAAGAAATATATAAAATGAGTTATACAATCATGAAAAATTATTTACTCTTTATTTTCACTATGGGTTTACTAAATTGTATACATGGGAAAGCAGTTTTAAAACCATCCTATGGATCTCTGTTCAGAGGGCAAACAGTGCAGACTGTTGGCTTCCTGTTGAAAAGCATCTCTGAACACACACTACAGAACAGTTATTCTAGACCGTGTGGCTACAGTAGAAAGGCCTAGTGGGTTCTGCACACCATCTAGGCATTGTCTCCATTCCGTACCAAAACAAAAATCCCAAGGAAGACATAGTCAGAGGAATATTCTTAAATTCCACAGTGCATATTCTTAAGAGTAACAGAGACACCAGCCATTAAGCATTGAGTAAGACACTAATTATAGTCACCCCCACCAATATGCATCCAGCTCATCGCTAATCCACAAAACAAAATGCCAGGCAGAAAAATATCGTCCAATGGGCAAGGCTGAGGCCCCAGAAATGCTGATAAGGATTTTTGTGTGTGGAGGGGACTAGTGAGGGTACATTCCTAATATTTTATATTTTATAAAACACAACTACACATCAAATCTATTTAGCCATCTATTGCATGTATATAGGTGTGTATATGTATATATGGATGTGTCTGTCTGTCTTTCTCTCTGTGTATATGTCTATCTATGGCAGATGAATGTAGACTGGTATACATGCTTGATAAATAATTATAATGCTCTGAAATCCATGTTTTAAAAAAGCCTTCTCATGGGATAGTGTTAGGAGTGGGACCTTTCTGAAGGGATTACGATTAAACTGACTGATGAGTGATGAGAATGGGACCTTTGTGAATAGGGATTATTATACTCTTAAGAGACAGTGGAGTGTAATAGAATCAACCAGTTGATAACTAGAAGACAGCCCTCACTCGTATCTGACTAACATGCAACCAGATCTCATATTTCTAACCTACTAAAATATGAAAAATACATTTGTTTTGTTTATAATCTACCAAACAGTTGCTACTTTTTAATAGTATCATGAGATTGTGTGTGTGTGTGTGTGTGTGTGTGTGTGTGTGTGTGTGTGTATTTATGTACTGATATTGATGTGTATGTACATCTGGAAATAAAACATTAGGAACACACTGCTCCCTAACCTTACAAAATTCCAAGGGATACAACAAGAACAAATTGAGATAGTCCCTTTCAGCTGTCAGGTTTTCTTAGATTAAGGATTGCCTACGATATCTTTGGGTGTATTTGTGAGGGCATTTCCAGAGATGACTGGTGGAGGGGTGGAGAGCCTTCTTCAATGAAGGTGGCCCCATCTCATGGGCTAGTGTCTTGGGTTGAACAAAACACCAGAGATGTGGGATCTTCTTATAGTTTAGAAGGTTAGAAATCTGAGCTCTGGGTCAGATATCACTGTGTACTGTCTCCTAGTTATAAACTGGTTACTTTTCATTATGCTTCAGTGTCTCCATGATATGCTCTGTCCCCCAGGCCCAATTTGATCCCATGATCAAGAAGCCACTAAAGGAAAGCAACCGCTTCTCTAAATGTGAGAAAGAAAACGACTGCCTTTAAAACCTTCAGTCCTTTGCTTCTTAGTTTAATGCTCATCTATACACGACAGACTCCATGCTTGCATCTATGATGCCCAAGAGAGGAACACTAGAGAGTTTAGACATTTTAGCTACTAGGAGGGTTTCAGAACCATAGTAGGAATCTATTACAGGGAAATAAATGTCTATGAAACATCTATTAAAATGCAGATCAGTCTCCTCAACTGATCTCCAGAAAGGTGAGCAACATCTTCATTTTACCTGGGACTCTATTCACTTTAGCGCTGAATAACAACTTCTAAGGAAACTGCCCAAACCTAGACAAAATAAGATTAACAGCCACACCATGCTTGAATCCCTCATTAATTCTATGGGATTAAGCATCAAACTATAATAGTTCTAACTGAAGCTCAGAGGTTTATGTATTGACAAGTTCATACCTATTTCCAGGGAGAGAAGTTGATGGATCAGACAGAACATGAATTTGAATCAAAGATTCCTTAACACTCTTTTTCTTTTCTACATTCCTCTAAAGATTCTCATTCCTTCTTGAAGGTCCTTTTAAAGGTCCCATTTCTACATTTACAAAAAATGACACAGATACATATGTATTTTGAACAAAATGCTTCTACTCTAAGGCTTCTAACACTTAAACAGTTAGAATTAAAGATGACCAACATCTTACTTTTTTGCCTGAGAATCTTCTCACCTTAGCATTGATATGCAACTTCTAAGGAAATTGCCTAATGTAGACCCCTGGATGAATCTACTTAATTGACAAGCCAGTTTCTCTATATCTAATGAAGACATTGAGGTCAGTTTACACTAGGGAAGAAAGCTGAGATGTGTATATGGACAGAGGAATTTTTGGACCATAACATATACACAGGCAAAAAGTCAAGCCTAACGATACTGTGACTTTATTTTTACATCATGATATCAAAAGACTCTCATGAGAGATGTTTACAGCATATGGTAGTTTGATTGAGAATAATAAATTACTTGATCTTCAATAATAAAGTGTCAAGTGATCAATGAACACACCTGACATAAACTTAGATGTCAACATGTCTGCACGCCCCTGTACATATGCAATTTCATCGGCACCACACATGTACATACATGCAAGCATAATATGTAACACATACATACATACACACACACACTACACAAACAGAGAAAGAGAAACAACCACTTACTCGCCTGAGAATTATTTTTATATGATTGACAGCAAAGGAATACTCACCTGTAATATCAGCACAAGGGGCATTGAGACTATCTTAGACTATAGAATGAATACTGACCTAAAAAATACAACTTATATAGTACATGACACTAGGCAATGGTGAAGGGCGACTGTGGTACAGATTTAAATGGTCACTCTATGACATGCTTATACCCATTTTAGAGTGCGTGCTTAGTTAAACATCTACTGTGTTTCTCCAGCAGCCTCATGCACTTCACCTTTACCATATTTCTAGAGTGCATCAAGATTGTGTCATGGTTAAGTGATAGAACTTTGAGCTACACATAAACATCTACACATATGCACACATAGACAGACAGACAGACAGACAGACAGACAGACAGACAGACAGACACACACACACACACACACACACACACACACACACACACTGGCTTTCACATTCCTTCATCCTCACACTCATGAAATGTCTGCTCTGCCTTCAGATATCAAGCCCGTATCCCACATTATCGTAAGGAAAGAGCTACAGGAATCATCTGTGGGCCATTATTCAGATGAGAGATTCTTCCCTCAATGGCTATAATTTTTTTCCTTTCAAGCATGTCAGTGTCTCCTAAAATAGTGCTGCTCCTGAAAATAAAAGCACAGAAGTAGGTGACTGGGATAGTGTTTCTCCAGCTATGCCCAAGGAAATGTCATGTATGTCTCCCTATTTCTAGCAACTTCTTTCATCTAACAACTATATAATAGTACCTCAAAGCACCGACACTAATAAGACATATGAAGGGTATCGCCATCAAATTTTAGAAATTTCATCCTGAATTATTGAAACTGAGTAGAGAAGAGGGAAAGAGAGAGAGGGGGGAAAGAATGAGGGGGAGGGGAAAGAGAGAGAGAGAGAGAGAGAGAGAGAGAGAGAGAGAGAGAGATGAATCAGAGAGAAGGGGAGTCAGAGAGAGAAAGACAGAGACAGAGTCAGAGAGAGAGAGAGACAGAGACAGAGACAAAGACAGAGACAGACAGACAGAGAGAGAGAGACAGAAAAGAGTCAGAATTGGTGTGGTTTCCTGGGGGAAAGGTTATTCCTTCCAGAAATCTGGCAAAAGCGGAATGCAGGGCTGGCCCATTGTGTTCTGAAAGTATCTATGGAAGCCTACCTGGCCAGAGACGTCCCCCAGACTTGCTTAACACTGAAAGCAGCAAGCTGGTGCGGACCACTTTAGGACATTTTGCACAAGTTGTTAGGCACTTTCTGAAGTCCATTTACTCTCTAAGTAGCAACCACTGTTACCTGTTTACTTCCTGCTGGAGTGTATTTTAATGTAAATTGCCTCTCTAGACATACCCCTAAGGCTAATGCTCAAGGAATCACAGTGACACACTGGGTTCTAGGCACAAGTTCTGTGTCAAAGAGTCTTGAATAGATTTAAGATTTGGTCTCAGTCTAATCTTCCACGCTTCAATTCACTTGTACCTTCCTTACCAAAATTAAAACAAGGTGAATTCTAGCTGTAGTCCAGGTGGCACTAATCAGAAACAAAACAAAACACCGCATTTTCATCCTCATCTAAATAAATCCATTATCCATCTCTTTACAGGCTGAAGACACATTTCCTTTACTTGTGGGTATTCTCTTCTCTCATTTGTTAACTGCCGCAGAAGACTTTCTTGGGTCCTCCAAAATCAACATCGTCTCTGCAGTAATTCCCACTACTAAAGTGTTATAAACACATGAAGTTATCAAGATACATCAAGATCTTCCACCAAGTTCTGTGCCCAGCGGATGTCCACACACCCTCAAGTCTCCCTACTCCAAAGCCATGTTGCTCCACTCAGAAAGCCAGGGTAGCACAGGTGACGTGGACTAAGTAAGGATTGTGAAAGTTAGAAGGAAACACAGCAGGATTAACCCACTATCTGTTGAATACTGCAGAAGTCCTAGCTCACCTACTCCTTTTAACTAAGGGAGTGGCAGAGCTGAAAGATACATTTCCTTAATGGATTTGCAACTGAGATTTCAGATACAAATTATTCCCCAGGATTTGAAGAGGGACAGAAAAAGAAAGAGAAGTTCCATGAATAATAAAAGTATAGGGGGCAGTAGGGGATGGCTTAATGGTTAAAAGCATATAGCAGCCAAAAGGACCCAAATTCAGCTTTCAGTATCCATGCTCATAGCTTTCCTGTAACTCCAGCACAAGCGAGTCTAAACATCTCTACAGGCTTCTACAGGTCCATGTGACATGTCTACATCTACACACATACACAGCAGTATTTTTTAAATATTAAAACAATACTTTGGGTTGAGGGTATGGCTTAATGGTGGTCTTTGACTCACATGTGGGAGATATTAGGTTTAAACCTCTTGAAACAAAATATATTTTTTTGTAAATTATTTTCTGTGTATGGATGTGCTGCCTGTATATGTGTTTATCAGATGCATTTCTGGGGCCTGCAGAGCCAGAGAGGGCATCAGAATCCCTGGAATTGGATTTACAAATGGTTGTGAGTCACCATGAGGGCGCTGGGAATAAAATCTGGGTCCTCTGGAAGAGTAGCCGGCACTATTAACTGCTGAACCACTTCTCCTGCCACACCATAAACTGTTTATGAAAAATAATAGCCCACAAGAAGAAGGCAAAGGAAGATACTAGAAAGTAAGTTAGTAAGATGATCAGCTTGAGTGTAAGTAATCCAATATGTTTGGTGAATAAACATGTCCTAGATATGCTAACTAAATAATGAAAACTAAATAGTTATTGTTTACCAGGGAAAACACATTTAATTGCCAATGTGCAAGAACTAGTCCTCAAAGACAGAGTATAGGAGACGTGTAAAAAGGTGCAGGGAGGAGCAGGATGGTGTCCCAAAGGCGTCAAGTCTCAGCCGTGATAAGTACCACAGTTGTTTTAAATGAAGCATTTGCAGTTGCATCCTGTAATGGGGAGACCTTCCTGGAATATCTTTTAAAGATGGGCCCTTAACGCAGTGTGTGTGTGTGTGTGTGTGTGTGTGTGTGTGTGTGTGTGTGTGTGTGTGTGTGTGTGTGACTGTGTGTGTGACTGTGTGTGTCTGTGTATGTGTGTGTGTATGTGGCAGGACCAAGGGCTTCTCCTCCCATTGGTGCCCAGCAAAGCCATCCTTTGCCACATATGCAGCTGGAGCCTTGGGCCTGTCCATGTGTACTCTTTGGCTAGTAGGGTCCTTACCATCTTTAAAAGAGAATGGCCAATAAGAAAATGGATGAAGAGGATGCAGTGTGATCATGGAAACATAAGACTAAAATGAGGCTCTTACACTTCAAGGAAGGCTAGTAGCCAGAAGGAGCTTAGAAACCAAGGTTAGGAATGGACTTTTCTTATTTCTGCATCCTAGTTACCACAGGGGAAACAATCAGGGTCCAGTTCCAGTGATATCTCTGGAGATCACAGCTGTGGGATGACTGACTGGCTCTTGCTGGGCAGGTGCTTGTGTTTCAGAATGTTCTTAAAGCAAAGGGATAAGAATTGCCAGCATAGCATCTGTTGAGATTACAAAGCTAGTGTGGAGGGAGCGGTTGCTTTCTCCATAGTTTCTAAACATAGGAGAAAGCAACCATCCGTGTGCTTGGTCTAGAATCACCTCTCCAACCTGGTTGGTAAGTCTTCAAGCATCTGATTTCTGTGATCAAATCTCTTCCTGCTGGAGAGATTTTTGTTATATCAAAGCCAAACTTATATACCCTTAAAATGCCCATTTGTCTCCTTATGCCACCTCTCTAGAGCACTTGTATATGTCCTCTAGGAGCCCACATCCTAACTACAAGTATTCCTTAACTTATAATGGGAACATGATTTGACAAACATGTGGCAAGTTGAAAACACTTCAAACTATAAGTGCAGTTGATACAGGTAATCTGCCAAACAACTACAGCTGCACAGAATATCCTTTAGTGTCACAGTTGTCATAGATCGAAAGCTGATTGGATGCTGTTGTTTGTTGCCATGGCCAGCATGGTCAGGGGGCATTCTGCCGCATGTTGCTAGCACAAAAATAAATTTAAATTTAGAAATCATCGTAGTTTCCATAGAAGGCTTATTACTTTTGTAGAGTCTTAAAGAATTTAAAACCATATTCAGAGTCAAATGAATTCGGAGCCCATCTGCATCTGGTGGTGCATTGGTTACTGGAGGCTCCAGGCAATGTTCCATGAGCCTGTGTTGAGTCAACTCATTATTCTTTTAATCTAAAGTGCTATGACATCTTCCCCAGGGATCTATGTTATAAAGAAGCTGAAGTTGCTGCATTTTAAAGATGGAAGGAGGGCTATTCTCATACAGACATCCTGCTGTTTCCTCTCCAAGGAAGGTGCAGCTTATCATCACCAAGAAACTCTTGCTCTAATGATGCTAGCTTTCCTGGTAACCTCCATGGATGTGTATTTTCTCCTAATGATACAACCCAGGAGTAGTCATTAAAACACCATCGTAGAAACAATATCTCAGATCATAAGAGATTCTCATTTCTGTGGGCTTGATATCAAGCTCCATTTCAGAAGAAGGAAAGGAGTACAGGCAATGCCTACAGGAAAGCAATGCCAAAGTGTCACATAACACCTTCCAGGAAATGTCCACCCCATGGAGACATTTTGTAGTGTGTTGCCAAGTTACACCCATGAAGATGATGGGCACACCTTGATCTTCTGTATTTCATTTCAGACAGGACTCCTTTTAGTCTTTTTATATTCCATACCAAGCAATTGTTGGCCACTTGTTTTAGCAATAATTACAGAAAACACATTCCAGAATCCATGGCAATTTCAAAGACTTATAAGAATCCAATCCCCAAAATGGACCAGGAAGCACTGTCACCGGATTCCGTTCAGGTGATCATTTAGGCAATGAACAGCAAACATTCTCTAACTATGCGTGGGGGCAATTGGTGCTTCTGAGGCAGTGGGTTTCATTCTCACAGATTAAGTTACAGCAGAGTTTCTTAAAGGACTATGCATAGAAGCTCCTTCCCTGAGGAAAGGGAGCAACCTTCACCCAGAGATTTCTGGGAACAAGATGACAATACATAAGACCAGATTTCTCAAAAGAGACCCAACATGATCAGGGACCATGATATTTGTGTATAGACAGAAGAGTAGATTTCTCAAAATTCAATCATCATGAAAATCTGGCTACCTCCTTTGGGAATGGGGACAGTGATACTGTACTCTCTGATGGTGTGACTCCTCTCTAGGAGCCGCAGTCTTCCCACAGCTAAGGTTCAGTTCTGTCTCTACCGTAGTGTGCCTCTACATAATTCTCCATTAAAAGTCTCCCCATTCAGCCCAAGGAAGAAAAATGAACATGAAAGACATAGTAACTAAGAACTAATTGATCATGCTTAATTCTATGAATTGACTTCAGATACTAGTGACTGTGATGGTTACCTGCAATTGTCAACTTGACAAACTAGAATTGCTTGATAAGAGAGTCTTAATGAAGGATTGTCTACCTTGTGTCTGCTTGTGGGCAATTCTGTGGATATTGTCTTAATTAAATTAATAGAAGGGGGAAAGCCCAGATCACAATGGGTGGTGATTTTCCCTAGGCAAGGGATTTCAAACTGAATGAGACTGTAGACAGAGCTGTGCAAAGAGAAGCAAGTGAGTTGGTGGACATTCAACTATCTGTCTGCTCTTGGCCATGGATGTGCACCAACTAGCTTCTTCAAGCTCCCACCACTTCGAATTCTGTGCAATAATGGACTGAAACCTAGAACTGTAAGCTAAAATAAACCACTGAGCTGCATTTTTGCCAGAGTATTTTTACCACAGCAAGAGAAACTGAATTAGAGTAGTGTCATTTGCTATTATCCAATGGAGGATCTCAATGAGCCAACAGGTAGTCCCATCCACCTCCAATTTTGGAATAGCACTGAGAATTTTCTTTACATGTAAAGTCAAAAGAGTTACATTAATCACTTAAATGTCATCATGTTTTCACCCAACTTTATCCAAAAGTTGAAATAAGTTATAAATGTAAATCTGGTATCTGATCACTTTTATAATTTCTTGTAAATTCGATCTACATTTACAATCCATGTCATCTCTGGCTCCCCATGACCCAAACATATAGGGTCTTTCCAAATTCTTCTTCATATAATTTAGAGGCAGAAAGTTTATAGAGTATGACTGAAGTACTATGTTCCACCCCTTAGTGTCACAAATGGAAAGAAAAGGGAGGGGATGAGAGGGAACTAGAGATAGGACAGCAAGGATAGAAGGAGAAATATTGAATGAGGAAAGAAAGAAAAATGATGACAGGGGAAGGATAAAGAGGTAGGATTGACGAAGAGAAAGAAAGTGTAAAAAGGAGATCTGAAGGAAGAGAGGGAGGGAGGGAAGGAGAAAGAAGGTAGTGGGGGCCATAGAGAAAGTAAGAAAGGAGAGATTGGGAAGAAAAAGGGGAAGGAGGTAAAAAGAGAGGATGAATGGCGATAGAGAAGCCAAAGATCTGGGGAGGGAGTGATAGGCAGAGAGAGGGAGAGAGAAAGGGGGGAGGGAAGAAGAGAAGGTGGAGGGGTGGGAGAGAGAGAGAGAGAGAGAGAGAGAGAGAGAGAGAGAGAGAGAGAGAGAGAGAGAGAGTGAGTCCTGGAGAAGTAGTACTACAGTATTAGACTCAATAAGACCCTGAGTTCAGTCTGCAGCATCCAAAAAAATGAAGAAAGCAAACACTTCATAGATGTAGTTTATTTCAGCATTAGGCTCCAATTGTGCGTTTGTTTAGTGTGGTTCTCAGGAGGCTCAAGGAACTCACAGCGCACTCAAGCCTTGGACCTGACACTGGTGGCAGCAGTTTACTAAGTACCTGGCTTTCCTCCATGATTAGCACAGCACCTTGCATGGAGAAAGTACTCAACAGTTAGCAAACAGATGCTGCACAGCTGCCTGGAACTCCATCCAGCCTCTTGGCAAGTCAGCAGGACAGACACAGAGTGAAGCATCTCGTGAACCCTAGCCAGGAATCCCTTGCCAGTGTGAGGACACAATACACGCATGGCTCTTCCTGGCGTGTCCCATTTCTCCATACTCTCCAGACTTCCGGAGTTTTGTACCTAGAACATTTACTCAGGATTAGGAGCTTGCTGGCTGCATCTGTAAGACTTTGGGACACAGAGTCTGAAGTATCAATAGAAAGTGACAGATCAAGCAGGAAAGAGGAGAAGGACAGAAGGAAGCAGGGCTCTGAGTAGGAGACTGTGGAAGTTAGAAACAGAGGGTATGAGGGAATGTGGTACATGTGGGAAATGAGTATAAAATTAAAAAAAATTCTAAGAAATAACAAAGTGTACAGGTGATATAATTTTTCCTTCTTTCCTTCACAATGATTTGGTTCCATTTTTGCAAAAGAAAATTTAACTTTGTCATTCAGGATGACATTCCTCCTACCCTGGCCTCTCTAGAGTTACAATATAGTTACAATATGTTTGACTGCATGATCATTTTCAACTCTAATTTTTTTTCCTTTTTTTCTTTTTTCTTTTTCTTTTTCTTTTTCTTCTTTTTTCTTTTTTTCGGAGCTGGGGACCGAACCCAGGGCCTTGCGCTTGCTAGGCAAGCGCTCTACCACTGAGCTAAATCCCCAACCCTTTTCAACTCTAATTAAAGTATTTAAATTGTTTTGAAATGACCTTTTGGTGTCTGGACCCTGTTGCTTTGACTACGTCATCATCTTAAGTATGACCCCAGGAGTCCCTGGAGTTTACAGAGTCCTCCTGTTTAGGGAGATTCTATTTCAGTACAGTAGTAGAGACAGTAAGATCCTGGGTTCCATCTGTAACATCTAAAAATAGAAAGAAAATACTTAGAACATGGATATAGTTTATTTCATCATTAGCCTTCAATTGTGTGTTTTAAATGGCTGATTCTCTGGAGGCACAGGGAATTCACGCTGCACTCAAGCGTTGGCCATGACACTGGTAAGGTGTCTCCCATTTAGAGAGCATTCCTATTTCAGGTTATGGTAGAAACATGGCATTTACATGCTTGGTTCTTTTCTTCATGCTAATTTGGTTTTGCTATCGAGACAAGTTTGCCTAGAACTTTCTGTGAAACTCAGGCATGTGTGGAACTGAAGATCCCCCTGTTTCTGTTTCCTGAGTGCTGGAATTACAGGAGAGCAACATCAGGCCCAGCTTTGTTTTTCCTTATTTTCTTCCAGACAAAACTGCAAAGAAGACAGAGCAAGTGAACCTCCAGTCTGGGAGTGATGGGGAAAAGTCAGTGTCATTTCCTTCCTGCATGCCATTTTAAGGACATTCAGAAGTCTGCATGTTCAAAAACGTTTGTCAGCTCACCAACCACCTTACTTGTTACTCCTACAGTTTAGAAACATACTTTAGAGCAAGATTTCATTCCTAAAATAATCTTGGAGAAATAAGCATTTCTTAGAATCTTCAATGTACCAGACAACCTAAGTATATTATTTCATTTCCTCTTCCTCCCAGCTTTGTAGCATTTGTTTCTGGGGAAAGCACGTTGTAGTGTATTAGGATTTGAACTCTATCTCCAAAGAAAGAGCAAGATGTGTGGTACTAATGCAGAATAAGACAATACTTGAAAATAAGGTCATGGCAGATTTAGTTAGCTGAGATGAGTTCATTCTGACACGTGGAGTTTTATTCAACCATAGAGAAGAATGAAATTGTATTTGTCCTGGAAATGGTTTCAACTTGAGATCGTTGTATGAAGTAAAGTAAGACAATCTTAGAGAGCCACATACAGAACGTTTTCTTTCATCTGTGGTTCCTGGACACACATATGTATACATGAGAAAAGTAGGAGAAGATGGTTGAGAGAATGTGAAGAAAGGAGAGGAAACATAGAGGCGAGAAGGAACGGGAAAGAATACTGGGAATAATGGCCCAAGCAAAGCACATGGCACCCTTTAAAGAAACTGTCTTTATGAAATGCAATGTTGTGCACAATAATTACACACCAGTAACATGAAAGGAAACATGGACTCAGACACAGGAAGATGAACAGGTGGCATCACACATGGAAGTGACACATGGGTCAACCAAAGAAATGAAAGGTTATCTACAAAGACCCTAGCTTAAAGTAACGGAAGTGCTGGTGTTGGTCATGATGGTAGTAGGTTGTGTGTGTGTGTGTGTGTGTGTGTGTGTGTGTGTGTGTGTGTGTGTGTATTCTTCATGGGGGTATATGGCCCTGTCAAATATCCTGTCAAATATTCTGGTCTGTAGAATTAAGATGATTCATTTTTCTTATTTACACAAGTCATTTTGCAGTGCTAGGAAAGGGAGGCCTGGGAAATTCAGGTCAAGAGTTTTGTCCATCCATGCTTTACCTTGACTTGGACAAACTGCCTATTACATGAAGCATGATCACCCTCCATCTGAAAGATGCAGATCATGGTGTGTACCACTGAGGGAACTTTCAGAGGTGGTTTAAACTGAAATGTCTGTCATCTTTGACCACAGTGTATTTTGTTGACTAGGAATTTTATAAATACCAACTTTTTCCTGGAAACTTTACTCAGAGCAGAGGAGATATCTCAGTTTGTACACTGCTTGAGTGCCAAGATGAGGGCAGGGATCTGAGTCCTCGAATTCAGGAAAGAGTGAAAGAGGTAGTGGTCCACATATGAAGCCTTAGTGCTGGAGAGGTAGAAGCAGGCAAACTGAGGCTCACTGGCCAGCCAGCCTTGGCTACTGGGAAATCGCAGTCCAGTGAGATGCCATGTTTTAAAAGAAAGCAATGTGGGCTAGTTCCTGAAGAAAGACATCTGCGATTGTCCCCTGGCCCACACATGAATGTAATCCTGCACATATATATATATATATATATATATATATATATATATATATAGTCATGTACTCTCAAAGTACATGCATTAATAGTGCAGTGGTAAACAACCACACACACACACACACACACACACACACACACACACACACACCTACCTTTGCAGTCATTATTTCTTATGCTTTATGAGTTAAACAATGAAGAAATCGATTGGCTAAACATGTCCAGGGATGCAACAGAGTTGGTTGCAAATGAGGCCTGATTGACTCCAAAGAGATCATGAAAGTTTATTAGGGAGACAGATGGAACTTGCTGTAGCATCTGAAATGATTCTGAAAAGCAGGATACATGGGAAGCATAAGAGAGGGGGAACAACCTTATTCATGTGGTAATGAGTGTAGCATGCATCTGGCTATTGAGAATTAGGATCTGCCAGTCTCCTGTTGCACTGCCCCCTGTTTCTCATCGTCTGCAGTCACCCCTGGAGTTGATGTTAACATCTACCTCCTCCTTCAAAAACCCTTGTTTCATCTTTCTGATGTGTCCATGTTCCCTGCAAGCATCCAAGTGAGCCAAAGCCATCCGGTTGCTGTGGCAGCCCAGCAGTCTGCCTTCTTTCAAAGCCTGTGGCAGTGCCCTAGGCAATATGAGAAGTGACAGCAGTGAGGAACGGAACCTGGGACACAGCCACATTCTACTAATCTGAATTTACTTCACACACTAACAGAGTTCCCTGGTTCCCGAGTCTCGGTACCTACAACACTGGGGCAATGTTTTAGTTCACTGGGGGAGGGTTCGCTTTGGGGACTGTCATTATATTGACTCTGATTATACTCCATTTATTTTGAAGCAAGAATAGACAAAAAATCCAAACATAAGAAAATACACTCTTCAAACTGCAAATAGTCAAGATCCCCGGTGTTGTCACGCCTTGCCAGTCACTGGTTCTCACAGAAGGAAGGGATAACTCACACCCAGTCTCAAAGGCATTGCCAAGCTTTGAGGTGTCTCTAAAACAACCCACTACTGTATAGTGATGAACAAGATCTAAGAATAGGCTCTCGTCTCTCCCTCAGGGCATCCTCATCCTCCAACTCTGGAGGACTGTACATAAAAAGGAGCAAAGAATGCAAGGAGTAAAAATGGCACAGAAATCACTCAGTCCACATTCAGGTCTGTTGGACTTCTGGCTACTCGTCGTATCCCAGCAAAATCAGTGAAGTTTCGTGTACACCCTGAGAAGGCTTTACCCTTCAGGGCACTCACTACAGAGAGACCCACACAGAAGTTTTAAAATACAATAATTTCATTTCTCCCTTTTGTGAGATAATTGCCAGTTGATGCAACTTCTGGAAGAATTTGTAAGTTGCCCCCACCTCCTTGATCCGAGGATATCCACAGATTACAAAGCAGTTAGGCAATGTTGCTTTGGCACCTCTCAAGTAGAGTGAGGTGAAGGTGGGATGCCCTGCAGATGGTGGAAGCCTATGAACACGTAATAAGATGACATGGAATGACTAAATTTTCAAGGATAGATTCAACACATTTTCCAAACAAACAAAACAAAAGAACCTCTAAAATTAAGTTTCTCATGTTAAAACAAACAAACCAAAAAAAGAAACAAAATGTCCTGGTCCCAAAGTTGCCTGTCAGGAGAAGTACTTTAGAATTATAATGTGAATAAATCTTCCCTGACAGACCCAGCATATTCTCCTTTCTGACTTCACACGAGTTTGCTGACTAATATCTTAAGGCAAAACTTGCTCCCTTGTCTTCTTTTGTTTGTTTTTTCCTTTATCCTCCTGAATTCCGATACTTTTCATTTTGAAGAATGCTCCAGGTCATATATATCCAAGGGATTCCCTAAGGAGACCTAGCAGGTTTCAACTTGCATAATATGACTTCATCTGCCTTCTGGCCAAGCTGGTCAAGTTGTCCCCATGATCCATAATTCTTGACCATGCCTTATGTATAAATACAGTTGACATACTGATATATGGAGACAACAGGAAATGTGTGTATGAGAGTCATTACTGTAAGGAGACGGCAGGAGATGGGTCAGTAAATGCTGGAATCATAGAGCCCAGCATTGAAAGACGGATGGAGACATTTCTGAAGTCACTACAGTGGTGGGCCAAGGTCAGTGATAATGAGAAAACCACATCAGTTTTGGCAACACAGACAGAAAAGTATAAAAAAACCTAGGTACCTAGTTTCAATATCCAAAGCACCCACTTTACTCTATATTAATAAGCTCAAATAAGTCCCTTGCTTCTGCATGACTCAGTTTTCCCATCTACAATGGGCAGGAATCCCATGCCCATACATAAAAGTTAAAGGATTCAATAGCATATTGTAAAAGCAAGGACAGATAAACAGCTCAATCCACATTGGCTTGCAGATCCTATCTCAGCCATTCACTCAGTACTCATTCAGGACTGTGTGATATACCACTGAATTAGTCTCTGATGGAAATCTGCCTTCTGTGTGATTGAGGACAAAGGCATTTTCATAATCTTTCAGAATTTGGATTAGCAGAAAGGAAAAAGGTAGAGGAGAGAGACAAATTGAAAGATGAAGAGTTAAGAAGTTACTGACAAGGAAAATTCTAGAATGTTTGTTTCAGTTGCTTAACAGATGAACTGAGCCAGTCATACTGAGTAACTGGCAAAGTCAAACAAGTCTGGTATCTTTTCTGTCTTCAGAACGTGTACAGCCTAAGAGTGGAGACAATTGTACTCATAGTCATAACAATATAACAAGACAGAAAGCACAGCCAAAAGTCTGGGAGACACAAATAAGAAGCAAGTGGCCCTTCCTGAATGTGGTAGAATAGGGAAACTTTTATTGTTTGGCTGAAACTTCAATAAAGGTTAAATAGTGGACAGAAGAGATGGGGAGAGGCTTGCAATGATGGGCAGGACAATTCTCATCCCTGGGTACCGATGCACAAATTTAATTGAGGCCAGAGGGCATCAGATACATTATCTTAGGCTAGCTGTATAGGCTTAACTCAATGGGCTTAAGAATAGTTCTAAGTGACTTCAGGAGATACAAGTTGAGAAAGGGACAGATTTAAGGTATGAGAGAAATTTAGGTTACCATTGCTAGGAAGGCTTCTTAGAAGGCATGAGGAGGGACATAGAAGGCCTCAAGACTGATAACCAACATGGAATCAGAAGCCTATGACTTATGTTTGCAAATAATTGGACATATAAATGTTTGAATGATTTTAAAAGAATTATTTCTGGAAACTTCCAAAAATGAATGAGCCCTTCATGGACTTCAGTTTTGACATAAACAGAAAACTCACTGTAGTACCCTATATGGATGTATATGACTGAAGAAAATGTGAATTTTTAAAACGTAGTTTTGAACACCAAATATGTAGTCATAATAGCAACATGAAATATATGAACGTTTTCATTCAAAAAGGAAACAGCAAATTCAGAGATGCACAAGAGCATGAGAGCTCTGTGAGCATAAAAATTTCTTGTACCTCTTCCTACTCCAAGCTAAACCTTCTGAGTGATTTTAATATACTGAACTCTACCCAGAAAAATAGATGTGATCTCACCCAAAGCTTACCAAAGGCTTCTGCTCTCCTCACTTCAATATGCTATAATGAATCCTGAAGTGATCACCTAGATCATTTAGAAACAGTTTCCTCACTAAGGTTCAAAAAGTAATGTATCCAAATTTATCTTATGCTTCTGGATCTCTCAGAATACGTCAAGTATATGATGTCACAAACCATGATTAGCAATTACATGCACACGTGACTCCATTTCTCCAGTAATCTTTATTTCCACTAGGGATGGTTCTTCAATCCCCAAACCAGAAATATGGCATCACTCTTGCTGCCTTTCTTGGCTTACACAGGTAATTCTAAACTTTGTCTTCAGTCTAAAGTTCCACTAAGAACGACCTTCAAGCCTTTTATGTATAGCGTCAAGAGAAAGTCAAAAATAATATAGTACAGATGTTAATGAATAAATGACAAGCCACAAATTATTTTTTGTAACATTCTTATACTCTAAAGTGGGGGTGGGGTGGGGTGGGGAGGAGGAATGACCCAAAGTCTCTTATCATGAAGATCAAGGACAGAAGACCTAAGTCATATGATCAACATTCAAGTTCACCTATTTGGATTCATTCATGAGCCAAACCTTTGAGGAATCTATAATGGTGTCTATAATGTGTCTATAATGGTGTCTTGACATTTGGGGAATTTAATGAAAGTCATGACATCAAGCTCTGATTGTACTGTCATTCATGCATATAATACCTTTTTAATTAAAACTAATGAAACACATAGTGGAGGGGCATGATAGAAAATGTCACTTTTAATATTTCATCTTCTCTAAGAAATCAGGCAGAGATAAGGAGTAATTCCTGTGCTGTGGAATACAATCACCAAAATAAAATTAGTTGATTGAATAAAGCTTCACCTCAATTTAAAAAATAACTACCGTTCACATTACTAAACAGACTTAACTGAATGTATCACCTGAGAACTGCTAATTGTTGCTGTAAAATTAAAATAATGCTGAATTTTATCCTGCGCTAGATCCAGCACCATAGTGCCTCAAGATGCCAGTCATACCCATCCCAATTCCGTGGCGGCCCGGTGTCTCCAGACACCACATACTCTTTTGAATTCAATTAAATCACCACATGAAAGAACATACAACACAATAACCTCTGATCCAATTGATAATATATAATTGCCCACCTAGACATACAAAGCCCTGTACACATCCATCCCTTAAGAATATTCATAACAACCTGTAAATGTGCAAAGAGGAATCATAACATCTGCCTCCATGTTCTCTCAGCTGCTTCTCTCCCCTTGCTCCAGTCTCCTCCTCCTCTCTAAAACTTTTCTCCTGCCCATTCTTCTTTCTTGTCCAATGACAGGCCTTGTTCTATCTTATACCTGCCTTCACCTGCATAATGACATCATCCTACAGCTAAAAAGTCAATCCATTCTTTAAAACTCATAATCACTAAATGCTCAGTCCTGGGAAGAGCCTTGTAGAAAAACTGTGTAACTGTGCATATGTTTGGTTCCATCACAATGATGTGAGACACACTACCTCCAAGATTGTCACAGCTTCTTAAACTTTACCATCATTTCTCACACTTCCTCGCTTGGTATATGCTACTCGATTCTGGAAGCTGTGCTTTGTAAGAAATTAAGTATGGGAAAATACACTGGTAGAAACAGCTTATGGTGTCACTCCTTAGGAGTGGTTTGTGACTAGAGAGCCTGAAGAACAACTGGAGCATACTGGATGGATCCAAGGAATTATAAAGAAAGAATAGAGTAGCACCAGGTTCCCTTTCAGAGAATCTGATGTGCACTAAGATATATCAAAATTCATTTTAATTGATAGTGAACCACAAGTATGAGTGATTTTATAAACATTTTATGGAGATGACAATTTTCTACTGTTTGAGAGTATTGTTGTCTTCTTTGGATAAAACAGATTTGTTTATGTTCAGTGCATAAAATCTCATGAGAACGAGTGCCCACATTTCCGGTGTGTATATTTACTCTTGATGATGCTTTGAAGGTGAAGTGTCCTCCACAGTCTCATATGTTTGTACACTTGGTCCCCACATGGTGGCACTCTTTAGGGAATTTGTGGAACCCTTGGTGCACAGTTGAAAGCATAGGGCAGTGGTGGTAAGCTTATAGTGTCTCATTGCAAACCTAACTTCTGTGCTGCCTAGTTGGCCACTGAGCTATGAGCAATTCTAATTATCCTACCACAGACAATGCTGCTCCCATCTCCATGAATGGAGCTGCCATGTTCTTCCCACCAGGAAACCTAGCTAAAGTTAATGATTCCTGCCCTAAATCACATCTGTCAGGCGTTCTGCTCTAGTGATAAGAAAAAAGTAGCTAATAAACTATTTGACATGTGTCTAGTGGGATATCTTCCCACTTAGGAAAAGCTTATTGTAAAATAGTAGCCATGTTACTCCTGAAGCAGACTCCTGTATCTTATATTTACCTTATTTCTCTACTGCTTCAAAAGATGGCATATAGTTACTTGAAAGACCTAGATTCATGTAAGGACTTTCTGTGACATTTGTATAATGATGACTTTTATCAGAGGCCTCTTAATATAATTAGGATGGGTAACTGCATCCACAAGAGAGTCAAAGAAAGAATTACAGACTGGGGTACACCAGCTAGAAATGCTTGCCCTGAAAGACAGCCTGCTCTCAATTATTGTCTGAGTCTGCCTCTGTGTGTGCATCCAAATTTGTTATAAAGATACTTAAATACTTTAAAATACTTACTGATTGTATACAATGGAAGTGTTTGCTAGAGAACTTTGAAGGAATAAGAATTTGAATTTGTTGCTGATAAATCCTCAAGATGTCTCCCAATACTGAGTTCTATAATTTTATGTCTACTTATTAGATCGAAATATCAAAATGTCAATGAAATCCATCACACACTGAAGGCATAGTGCTTCTTTAAAATGTCGTGAGTTTACCTCCATCTTCTACCCCTAAAAGCACATTCTGAAAATGAACAGAAAATAATGATAAAAAATGCTTCCTCAGAGTCAGGCTTTGATGTCACTGTGCTCCCCAGAAATTAGCATGCTAGAATTTTGACAGACTAGACCATTAGGAAGGGACTATGCCCTCACAAATGAGTTGATCCATTCAAAGATTTCATTAAGAGTAAATAAACATTGCAGAACTGGTTTTGTGTTGAAAGAACTTTGTAGTATGTTTACTCTTTCTCACTGTGTGATCCCTTCTGTGCTATCTCTACTAGATAAGATGGATGAAGCAAAGAAGTGCAGGCTGAGAGGAATAGGATGTAGATCTCTCCTGAGAGACACAGCCAGAATACAGCAAATACATAGGTGAATGCCATCATTAAACCACTGAACTGAGAACGGAACCCCCGTTGAAGGAATCAGAGAAAGGACTGGAAGAGCTTGAAGGGGCTTGAGACCCCATATGAACAACAATGCCAACCAACCAGAGCTTCCAGGGACTAAGCCACTACCCAAAGACTATACATGGACTGACCCTGGGCTCCAACCACATAGGTAGCAATGAATAGCCTAGTAAGGGCACCAGTGGAAGGGGAAGCCCTTGGTCCTGTCAAGACTGAACCCCCAGTGAATGGGATTGTTGGGTGGAGGGCAGTAATGGGGGGAGGATGGGGAGGAAAGTACTCATATAGAATGGGAGGGGGAGGGGCTGGGGGATGTTTGCTTGGAAACCGGGAAATGTAATAACAATTGAAATGTAAATAAGAAATAACCAATTTAATAAAGATGGAGAAAAGGAAAAAATGTTAAAAGCAGGTGGAGTATTAGTGTACTGTCCCAATTCCTCCAAACTACAGGGAACAGGAAAAATGTAGATGTATTACAGGTAGAGAGCCATGCCCTAGACAGGAAAACCACCTTCTAAGATACTTTTTTGAGTGTTTAAGGACTTTCTTTCCTCTTCACATCTGGGGATTGTTTGAACATCTGAGAACCATCAATTCAAGGTTCTAGTTTGCCTGTCAACATTGGCTTCCTTGTCATTCCGTCTTTTCATGAGTTCTCCTCATTTAATCTAGTCCTTCATCTCTGAGGCTTTCTTCTAAGACACACAACTGGTTCTTAAATCTCTTCTTTCACTAAGCACATCTTGGTCTCCTTGGAGGTAGACACCCAAAAAGCAACACAGCTAGACATTTATTTGTAGGGAGAACTGGATGAAACACCAGCACTCTATGGACAAACCAGACAAAGAAGACAGGTGATGGTAAATCCATCACTAAAAATGTTGTCTTTGGACTCTGCCATGACAAAATTTCATAGAGAATTCTGAGAACCAGAATCATGCTTCTAACTTATCCTACCAGAGAATCAGGACTTGTTTGTCTGAAGACAGCCCTAGCAGGTGCTGCTTTTCAAATATTGGTTAAGAATTGCTTCATCCATTAGGAAGAGTCTTGATTTGAAGAAACAGATGGTAATAGGCTAAGATCTTCAGGAATGAATTCTTTGCCACATTCAGAGTAGTCCTTGGAATATCCTTAGCTACTTTACAGAAGTGAAACATGTAATTAAACTAGACCAGACCTACTGCTACAGCTAATTTTCAGGTCTGTGATACATGCACTAACAAGACAATATTGATGAACTGTTGTACCAACAAAAGAAAGTGTGAGAAAGGGCTTCAAAATATTACTTCTCTCCTCCATGTCCACCCCAATATCATATACCTTATCTACTCAGGGACAGTATACTATTTGATGCCTTTGTAGTTAGGCCATTTGGACATATTTGCTCAATGGGTATAGCATCAGAGTGTTTGGATTTGTAAGAACAAATAGTATTTAAAAACCCCAAGAATGAATATAGAAACCTACAGGACTGTTTACTCACAAATCCCAGGCTCTGCTGACACCATCTCAGAGAGCTGGTGGACTGCCTCATCTTATCGAAGGAGCCACAATTTTCCTCAACTGCTCTCAGGATAGAGGCCCCCTCAAGCAGCAACCTTCATTTAATGCCTTACCTCCCCACTGGAGGATGTTTAACTCACCCTTTCCTGGGCTTTAGAGATGTCATCCCATAGCAGCTTCTTAGACATCTGCCTGGAGTCTAAGCCATGTGGTTGTATTTGTCCTATAACTAAAGAAGCAGCATCAGGGAACAGATACTACTGTGATTTTCTTTTTCTTAGACACATTACACATTCGGCCAAATATGGGCATAGCCATACCCCTCTGCGAGCACCCATGGGCCAGATACCCTATGGAAACAACTAGCTTGTCTGCTCACAAATCGAACCTGCATCAAACAACTTGATGGGTGCAATCAGGTTTGTTTTGCAAGGCACCAGGAAGCAGAATGTCAAAAATAAAGTCTCAGCTGAACTTTGAGCAATTGCATTTTGGAAAGAGAAAGATAGAACATGTCAGTATCCATGATCTGGGGAGGCACCAGCATCTTCATGAGCCTGCATCTCAATCAGTCCTTTCAATCTCAACAGGCAGGTAGAAGTGACATACAGAAATCAAGATCAAGGAACTTGAACTGGACGGCCAACAAGCAAAGTGAATCTTTTCTTTCTCTGTTTGTCACAGCAAGTATTGAGTCATGCTGGGGGACAAGTGTGGTGGGGCCCAAATTTGTCCTTGGCTGGACACCAAGGAACCAGCTCACAGTAGAACAGCCTGCTGCACTGTCACCTACAGGGATGAGCCAATAACAGAAAGTGCTGTGGTGTTTTCTACACATTATCATGTCCCTCAAGCCTTTCCCAACTGTGGTTTTTCTACTTATTTTTCTTCACAGCTGACTAGGTGTCCCCCCAAAAAAACCCCACAATTTTATAAAACTTTCCTTCCAAGTACAAATCTTCATCAGGCAGCGTGGATAGGATGACAATGGGAGTATATTGCTCACTCCTGCATTGTCTAGGATGTGACAAAGGGAGCAAAGGATAGAAAACCATCACTGGAGACACAAAGTGAATATGGACACAGGCGCTCCTACAGCAACTTGTTCTTTCTCTCATGAGTTTAAAGGTCATCATTTGGAATTCCACATTGTAGAAGAAAAGGCAAGACAACTTTTTAGAAACATTATTTGTTGTAGTCCTCATTTCTTTTTTTCTTCCAATGTAATATTTTTATCGATTATTCGGAAAATTTACATTGTAGGCCTCTAGCACATTTACTTTCTAATCCTTACAGGTATGCCTCCCACTCTTGTGACTTCCTCCCGAAAATACATGATAAAAAAACAAGCAAACAAACAAAAAACTCCCACACACCACAAGTCTAATTTGTATTGGCCATATACTCAATAGAGTATGGTCAAACTACCAGTCAGCTGCTTAAAAAAAAAAAAATAAGTCCTTTCCTGATCCACATCTTGGCCAGAAGCCGTCAACTGTGGAGGGCTATACTTCAGCATCTTTATCCCCAGCCTGGGCAAGCCTGATTTCATCTGATTTCAGAAGCTAAGCATAGTTGAACCTGGTCAGTACATGGATGAGAATAAGTACTCTTAAAAGATGTAACAGAGATATTTACCCTTGAACAGATAACACTTTCCTGCAAGGAATTAGAAAACCTTCTTGAAAGAGAGGAAATGGGATTGGAAGCACCGTGATGGGAAGGGTTGAATTATGAGGAAAACTGGGGATACTTTCAGAGAGATGTGTCAACTCTTCTTCATTGTCACCCTGCCAGCCACACTGTTCAGTTAGGAACACATCTATAAACACGTCTGTGAAGATATCTCCAGAGGGTTTAAATGAGGAGGAGAGATCCGAATATGGGTAGCATAATCCTACAGACTGGGGTCCTTGACAGAAGAAAATGGGAAGAATGGAAAATGTAAGCTAAGCAGCTCTCTCATCTCTTTCTGCCATCTAATCATTGATGCAATGTAAGTATTGGCCACATAATTTGTCTGTCTTGGCTTTCCAATCCTACCGACGGTGCCCTAAATTGTGAGCCATATATATCCTTTCTCTTTTAGATTGTTTTATTAAGGTTCTTCCCTTTCTCTCAGGTGTGTGCATGTTTCTCTCTCTCTCTTTCTCCCCCCTCCCTCTCTCTGTCTCTCTCCCTCTCTCTGTCTCTGCCTCTCTCTTTCTCTGTCTCTCTCTGTCTCTCTCTCTGTCTCTCTCTCTCTGTATGTGTGTATCTGTGAATCTCTCTGTCTCTGTCTCTGTCTCATGCTCTCTCTCTCTCTCTCTCTCTCTCTCTCTCTCTCTTTCTCTCTCTCTTTCTGTGTGTGTGTGTGTGTGTGTGTGTATGCAGCTGTTCATGACTATACCTGCAAATATTGAGTGTTTTACACTATCACTCTTTACCTTACTCCATTAAGACAAGGTATTCCACTGAACCTTAGGCTACGCTTGTAGTCATCAAGTCACAGCAACACACTCCCTATGTCTCCATACTCTACAGGGCTGCAGCTACTGGTATGCACCACCATCCTCAAATTCTTACATGGATGCTAAGGATTTGAACTCAGCTCTTAGTGTTTGTGTAGCTAATGCTCTTATCAACAGAGCCATTTTCTCTGCTTCCTTGTCAAGTGCTTTTGTCACAGAAATGAGAGAAATAACTAATGCGAGAGGTGCAGTACTGTGAGAAGATAGAGGTAAGTAGCACATTCCAAGGACAAAGAAAACTTTGATGACATTAAAGCGTACTCAGCAGATGGGGAAATAAGCTGGAGCGAGACTTTGTGTGGGCATATGTGCATAGCTGGAAAAAAGTGAGAGGTTTTGCATTCTGTCATGAGGATTTGCCATCAGTACGATGACAAGATAAAGCAGGTCATTAGGGTACCCTGTTGCTTACCTAGGACTAATGCAGCAGAATCATCCAAAAGAGGAAGAACTATCAACTGTTGCTGAATGAAGGAATGGTGGGCTCCTGAATTGGAAATTAACATCCACATGAAGTTATCACTGAGCATCTGTTACATGCTGGGCCTTGGAGTAACGGTAGCAATCTTTCACTCCTGATGTTGTGATCTCAGAACCCCCTAAAGACATCTTAGCACATTTAGACGGCAGAGGTTCAGCTTTTTAAAATCCTCTACTCCTAGGAAAAGAATAAGTTGCCAGAAATGACAAGAGATGCAAGATTAAGGAGCTCAGAGACTCAGTTTGCTATCTAAGCTCTGCAGGCGTTACAGCCGACAAAGTCCCCTGCATAGGATATCTTCTGATCAAATGATAATTACTGGGTGGAATCATACTTATTTGGACCATTTATGGAATAATCTGCGTAAATTAATGAACGCAGTGAATTGTGAAGATGGTATTACATACTGAGAACTGTGGATTGGGAAATAATGAGAGACACCAGGCAGGAATTGGAAGAAACATCACCAGGATGATTGATTGGGGTGATACACATGACCCCAGACCCACTAGCTCAAAATAGCAAGTATAGGTTGAGTAACCCATATTTGAAATGCTTCCGAGCAGTAGTGGTTCAGAATTTGGGATATCTTCTGATTTTGAAATATTTGCATATTGATAAGATATACCAGAAATGGGACCCAAGCCTAAACTCAAATGTATTCTCTTGTAATATATCTCACTCACATTGCCTGGAGGTAGTTGGCACAAAACTTTTAATAATGGGGTGCAGTAAATAAAGAGGTCGGATTTGGGAGATTTTAGAGGTTGAGTTATCAGGTTAGGGATATTCAACTTGGGTTTAAAACTAGAAGTCTATTCAGATGGTCGCCATCTTGCTTCACGAACATAGCTGGTGCTGATTGATGAGAATGATTAGAAGCATGGACTTAGCTGGGCTGTGCTCCCTCTCAAAGTTAAGGGATCTCTCCAGTGGCTACTTATTTATTTATTTTACATGAATTTTCAATATTATAATGGCTCAACATAAAATCTGTAGTTTCTTAATGAGCAAGCCCTAAGTTACCATACACACATACCAAACACAGCTAACCAAAAATGGCATCTGGGGTGGTAAGAGGCACACATGGCAAGCCAGACGTTCAGAGCAGATGTATGAAGTGAAGAAGTTGGTAACAGCCATTTTAGAGGCTTTATTTCATAATGGGGACAATGACAATGACTATTGTTTGGGTACAGGGTTGATGTCACAAACAATTTCAATAAAATACTGCACTATATGTGTATTAGACTCCATTGACCATATAGAGTTAAACAACCCATAAAACCAATAATGTAAAATTATTACCTTTTGCTTAAAGGCTAAACAAAATCAGACTAGGAGCTCCCTTTGACCAATGAGTTGCATTCTGTTTTTCTGGAGGCTTTTATGGTTGAAAACATTTGAATCTCAGTTTGTTTTATCAGTTTCATCACACATGTCCCCATGCTAAAGGAGGAAGATCCTAAGGAAATCTTCTAGGGCACACTTTGCAATGTTATATTGATTAATCCTTGTGTACTATTTAAACTCGATATTTAATAAATGTGATTCCATAGATTATAAAATTAGACAGTGGCCACGTAGACTTAAAACCTAAAGATTTGGTTTAATTAAAAGATTTTAAAAATGATTTCTACAAAATGTTAATTACATGTAAGCAGCGAATTTTTGTCAAGTATCTAAAGTGATTTTTGCCTGTCTTGCCAGGCTTATGCTCCCTTTTAGAATGATGCTTTCAGTGCATATGCATTTTAAAATGCCTGTTATTCTGAATTAGAACAGAAAATCCCACTGTAGAAAATGCTGCAGATCTCACAACAAGTTGAATGTTTAAGAAACCTAAATTTTAAAACCAGAGTAGTAAACTAGCAAAGGAGAATGAGGGTGGAGGCATCAGACCCTCGTTCAGATACTCAGTTTCTCCTGCCCTCATTCTGTGCATTTTGCTGATGTGAAACAACTCAACCTTAATGGTTACTGGTAGGGCTTCAGTGTTACCTCACTGTGGGAAAACATTTTGGAATTCTAAGTCCTGTTTAGAAAGTAAGCTGTCGTTTCTCCACAGAAGAAGCATTCCTAGCACAAGTGGATTCGCCAGGAATTTAGATTGTTTATAGGGCATATTTTCTATGCATAATTCTAAGGTAGTCTTGGGTAACCTGAGGGTCTAGGCATCCTAGGTTTGACAGCACCTACTGTTTGATCTTAAAAATAGTTATTTTCTGGCCTTGGTCTCATTTGTCGCATGTATAGCAACCCTTTTATAATTCAGTCTGTACCATGAGGTTGTTGAGTGGTTCAATGGGTAAGAAATATGTAGTAGTTTAAATGAGGACTATCCCCTATAGGCTTGGGTAGTTGAATCTTTGTACTCTAGTTAGTGACCCTGTTTTAGGAAGTTATGGAGCTTTTTGGAGGTGTGGCCTAAATGGAAGGAGTATGTCATTAGGGGAAGGTTTTTAAAAATAACCTCACATCCAATTTGCTTTCTGAGTTTTGTATGGAGTTGGAGATTTGATCTCCCAGCTTCCTGCTTTGACTGGCATGGCATCCATGCTGCTATGGACACTCCCTCATGAGCCATAAGCCAAAGTTACCTCTGGTCATAGTATTTTCTCACAGCAATAGAAATATAGATAAATGTGTTCAAGCACTGTGGTGGTTTGAGTATGCTTGGCCCAAGGAGCAGCACTATTAGGAAGCGTGGCCTTGTTGGAGCGGGCCAATGTGGGGGTAGGCAATGAGACCCTCCTCCTAACCGTGTAAAAGCCAGTCTTCTCCTAGCAGCTGTTGGGATGAAGATGATAAACGCTCAGCTGTTACTGAACCATACCCATATGGGTGCTTCCATGCTTCCTCCTTGTTGTTAATGACTAAACTTTTTAACCTGTAAGCCAGTCCCTATTAAATGTTGTCCTTATAAGAGTTGCCTTGGTCATGGTGTCCGTTCACAGCAGTAAAACCCAAACTAAGACAAGCACCCATTTCTTACAGGGTAAGCAGTTAGCAAAAATAATTATTAGCATTAAAAGTAATAATTATTAGCTATTCTATGGTAAGAATATTATTTTACTAAAAGGTAGTGTAATTTTATCTTATTTTTCTAGGAATAAGACTGAAGATGAATACCAATACTATAAATACAACCGAAATGGCTTGCAGGTGACTTACTGTACTTTTTATTAGGTAAGTCATCATGTAATATTTGACATCATTTAGATGGCTCTGAAAGTAAGGCTTCTCTCCACAGGCTATTCTGTCAAATATCCTTTAACCTCTCTTGTCCTAGATGAAGCTGACCCCCTGACTATGTAATAAGGAGAGGGAAAATAGCTAGAAGCTAAGATTATTATTAAATTTTATACTATTATTAAATTAAATTAAAATTTATCGAAATATAAATTAAAACATTTGCTTGCCACATACCTAATAAACTCACTCATTCAAAACTGAAGGCAAGGCTCTAGATCATTCTCTGTACCACAAAGAATATTTACATATACTAGATCAAATACTCATCTAGTAACCCCAAAACCCAGCTTCTGTCATTATCCAATGAAGCAAAGAAATGGTAAGTAACCAGCAGCTAGCAGAAAGGCTCTTCCACTCATCCTCAGAAGCATTTTTCAAACGCAGTGCTCTCATCCACTCTACTGCTGTACTTCTGGAAAAATAAAGATTGGGGAAAATAAAACAGGAAGAAATGAGGTATTTCAAAAGAGGATACTATTAGTCAGCTTGTAAGAAATGTATCAGCCCCCAGGGTTCATTATTTTTCCTTAGAGAAGCCATACCATGTTCATGCATAGGTATCAAATGCTGAATGCTTTAGACAGGGGTATGTACGAGAGACTTTCCAAAATACATGATGGTCTGTGGAAAAGGAGTTATCATATTTTTTATGTGTTCACAAATTCTCAAGAGTAATCGGAAATATACAGCAGAGAAATCCTTGAGACTGAAACAAAGTCTGCTGTGATCCAGTTGAAACATAAGACACATATGTTTTTATTATCTAGGCAGCTTTCATATATCAAGGGCATCTTACTAAACTTATCCATGCTGGCATTTCTCAGCAACTCAATACACATAGAAGACTAATAAAACTTTCCTATTAGAGCATATTATACATCCTCTGAGAGTACATTTAACATAAGCCTTAGGAAAATGGAATTAGGAGCTAAATCTGCAAGGGATGCCTATATGAAATGTATTCATTGATTGAATAAATATTTACTGAGTGTCTGTTAACAGGCAGACACTGCTGTCGGCAGTGGAGACTCATCAGTAAACAAGCCAGAGAAAGATTCTATCCTCCATGCATTGGGAATCCCAAGGAGAAAGCCAGGTATAAACAAATCATCTCAGGCATAAGAAGTGAAGACTGCATACACGTGATGAGGTAGTAAATATGATGCTTTGAGACCTTACCTCATAGTCTAGAACACAGCATGCTCAAAAACTGTAGCTTAAATAACAAACTGTCGTATGTGAATAGTCAAGGGACAATATATGATCAAACTTGTATTTGGTCACATAAAATGTGTGTGTGTGTGTGTGTGTGTGTGTGTGTGTGTGTGTGTATCAGGAGTGTATATGCATATGTTTGTAATGCTTCACACATATAAATGGAGCCTACTGCTAGCTAAGTAGGCCTGTCTCTTTCTGTACTTTCTCTCTTTTGGCATTGAAAATAGAAACACTCATTTTTACAAACCAAGATTTCATGAGAACCACCTTACCAGCTTTGTAACTTTGTATGTGTGTGTGTGTGTGTCTGTGTGTGTGTGTATCAGGAGTGTATATGCATATGTTTGTAATGCTTCACACATATAAATGGAGCCTACTGCTAGCTAAGTAGGCCTGTCTGTCTCTTTCTGTACTTTCTTTCTTTTTGCATTGAAAATAGAAACACTCATTTTTACAAACCAAGATTTCATGAGAACCACCTTACCAGCTTTGTAACTTTGTGTGTGTGTGTGTGTGTTATTTAATAAGGGGTCTCATGTAGTTCAGGATGGTCTCAAACTTGCTTTGTAGCTGAAGATGACCCCGAGTTCTTAATTCTCCTGACTTCATTACCCAAGTACCAGGGTTATAGGTCTTGCCACCAACCCCAGTTCCTACCATTTTTAAAATATAGATATCTGAGCTTCTGAACTAAAATTGATATTCTGGTACACATGATGGTAAGTGAAACAGGAATCCAAACTGTACTGATAGCTTTTAGTCTCATAAATTAAGGCAATATGCTTTCACTGGTTTTGGCCATAAGATTTTCAACACCTTGTGGCCACCACCACTATCTCACACACAAAACAACAAATACCTATATTTATTCATATCCCCAGTTGTCTTAGAGTTTCCATTGATGGAAAAAGACACCATGACCAAGGCAACTCTTATAAAGGATAGCATTGTATTAAGGCTTGCTTACAGATTCTGAGATTTAGTCCATTATCATCAAGGCAGGAAGCATGACAGCATCCAGGAAGAAGGTGCTGGAGAAAGAGCTGGGAGTTCTACATTTGATCAAACTGCAGCTAGGAGAAGAATGTCTCCTAGGCAACAAGAGGAGGTCGCAAAGCCTATGCCCACAGTGTCACAATTCCTCCAACAAGGCCATACCCACTGTAAGAAACGCCATACCTTCTAATAGTAACACTCCCTGGGTCAAGCATATTCAAACCACTACAGTAGGCTACCCTGCGTAGGTCTTTGGGCTAATGACAATTAAGTAAATTGGCATTGGATGGATGATAAGGGAAACAGAAATCAGTGCAGAAGGTGGGAAATGAAAGCTAATAGAAAAAAGGTACAAATCCCTGATTGCCCATTCAGATAAGAAATATGTAACTCTGTCTGATATCAGGGGGACAATAACCCAGGGGTGCAGGGCTTCTAATTGGACGTCAATACTAAAAGGATTCTTCACAGGATTTCTTCATACTAACTCCCCACTGGAACCGCCTTTGTAATAAAGAGCCACATGAATAAAGACTGAGATTCACAGAGTTGAGGATCAAACTAGAAATCTGAAAAGCAACAAAAATCCTCCGCTTGACTGAATTATCTGGAGTGATTAGCACCACAGGAAAACATCTAGTTACCAAGGAGCTTCCAGACCTTGGTGCCCAAATTTCTGCTTGGCAACCGATGCTTTATGCCTTCCTACCAGACAAGGCTCAGGTGCCACGCACACAAAAAGCCAGCATTACTAAAATCCACTTAGCCGGCCATATAATGATTTCATTAACTTAGCAATTGGCCTAACACATGATTTGCTTTTTAAAGTAAATATGCCACTGCAGTGTGATTATCCCATAGGGACCAGTTCCCATTATTCCATTTTAAAATGTCACTTTGCTTAAGAGAAGAAAAAATGTCACCATATTATAATTCAGGACATTATTACAATGCGATATGATCCATGCAGTTAACCACATTCATCAGAGACAGAGCCAATTGTACAGGAAACATACATTCCATCTGTGACAACATTTCATTGCAATCACATGCCAAGGCATGCATGTGAGCAAACTGGGACTAGGTCTCACGTTGAGTCAACTTTGTCATTAGAAAAATGGCAGTGTCATGCCAACATTGCAGGACAGTGCCAGCTATAACTTAAGAGGAAGTATGACTTTTCCACTAAGATCCAATGATAATGGTGGCTTATTTTTTAAGCTAATGGAGCAACTTACCCTTGCCATGATACCACAAAATAAGCATAATTAATACTCAAATATGGAGCACAATCGGGTTATATTTGCAAAGTGAGACACTGACCACTGTTAGGTGACTTCTCACACACAGAATATGTGTTAAGGACTTAACATAATATGGAGTTTAGGTTCTAAGTGAACTAACACTCAGTACATTTTACTTATTCCTACTGTGTGACTCAAGGGCATAAACATTACTATCACCATCAAAATCATTATAGTCAACAATCAGTGGCTATGGAATGCTGTTCTACTTCTGAGCCCAACCTGCAGTGACTTTTATTCAATTATTTCTTCCTCTGTATGATGTTGGTATGTGCAAAGTATCCTCAGCATTCCTCCCTAAACCTGAGCATTGTGGGGCACGTATGTGTGTGTGTGTGTGTGTGTGTGTGTGTGTGTGTGTGTGTGTGTGTGTGTTTACAAATGAGGTTAAGGGAGAGCTCAAGTATTAGGACCTGAGTTTCATCCACAGAACCCGTGTGAAAAATGCAGTGAGCACACACTTCTATTCTCAGCACTGGGGTAGAGGTCAGGAGGATCCCTCGTTCACTGGTTAGGCAACCTAGATGACAAGTTCCAGACCAGTATGAGACCTGCCTCTGAAAGAGGTAGCAATTTAAAACATTGGCTACATTTTCAATTGACTCAGTTTATTTCTAGACATGGGACCTTCCACACATAGTAGCCCACAACTGTCTCAAACTCCAGTTCCAGGGATTCAACACCCACTTCTGGCATTGTCAGGTACCAAGTAGGCAAGTGCTAAACACACACACACACACACACACACACACACACACACACACACACACAAGCAGGCACACAGACAGACACAAAGTAAACAAATAACTCATCCTAAGAGACATTCAGTGCAATCGGTAGCATTTTCAATTGCTTTGTGTGCTTTCTTGCTAGAAACAATGGGAAAGTATTTTCAGAATGAAGGAGATGCTCTTTGGGGGGGGGGAGGCAAATGTCTTTTTTCCTCCTTGGAGTAAAATTCCATGCCAAAATATTTTCAGGAACAAATCTCCTTAGCCCCCTGACGTTATTTGGTGTTTGACGGCAACTGTCACAATGAAGAGACTCCAAGAAGCTGTAGGACATGATTTTCATCCTGGATTTTAACACGGATATTAAAAGTGGGTAAAGCTGACATCTTTTCCAGACGACCAAGAAAGGTGCATGCAAAGACAGTTTAAAAGATATTTCGCCCACACACTAACAAGTTACAGACAGCTAACATCTCTGGAATTATAATAAAGATGGGTTCAGTTTTTTTTTTTTTCAGAACATAAGCGTTATAATGTTCTTAACTAAAGTATAGAAAAACGATGTCTCGGGAGCAGATTACCACAGGAATTTTTTGGCATTGCAGAATTCTAGATACTTCACACAAAGCTTCAGCATCAGAGTATAGGTGAGAAGCCTGGTGAATTGGGTAGTACCCTGCTGTCCAATGAATCCTGATGCTTACTAAGGTGTGAGAAATATGGCTGCCTTTGACCAAAGAGCATTCAAGCAAAGCTTTCTGACAAAAGCTTTTCCCTTTTCTGCATACATATAAGCAAGATTTCCTTTTGAATAACCCTTACTCCTCCTCCTCTTCCTCCTCCTCCTCTTCCTCCTCCTCCTCTTCCTCCTCCTGTTCATCCTCCTCTTCCTCCTCCTCCTCCTCTTCCTCCTCCTCCTCCTCCTCCTCCTCCTCCTCCTCCTCTTCCTCCTCCTCCTCCTCCTCCTCCTCCTCCTCCTCTTCCTCCTCCTCCTCCTCCTCCTCCTCCTCTTCCTCCCTCCCTCCTCTTCCTCCTCCTGTTCATCCTCCTCTTCCTCCTCCCTCCTGTTCATCCTCCTCCTTCCTCCCTCTTCCTCCTCCTCCTCTTCCTCCTCCTCCTCCCTCTTCCTCCTCCTCCTCCTCTTCCTCCTCCTCCCCTCTTCCTCCTCCTGTTCATCCTCCTCTTCCTCCTCCTCCTGTTCATCCTCCTCCCTTCCTCCTCCTCCTCCTCCTCTTCCTCCTCCTCCTCCCTTCCTCCTCCTGTTCATCCTCCTCTTCCTCCTCCCTGTTCATCCTCCCTTCCTCCCTCCTCTTCTTCCTCCTCTTCCCCCTCCTCCTGTTCATCCTTCTCTTCCTCCCTCTTCCTCCCCCTCTTCCTCTTCCTCCTCTTCCTCCTCCTGTTCATCCTCCTCTTCCTCCTCCTCCTGTTCATCCTCCTCTTCCTCCTCCTCTTCCCTCCTCTTCCTCCTCCTCTTCCTCTCCTCCCCCTCCCTTCCCTCCTCTTCCTCCTCCTCTTCCTCCTCCTCCTCCTCCTCTCCTCCTCCTCCCCTCCTCCTCCTCCTCCTCCCCTCCTCCGTTTTACAATTTTATGGGCCTGTCAGTCAAAGCCTAACTCTTCTGAACCTCATGGGTGGCAAATCCTTCATCTTTTAAGAACTTGTATTTTAGCAAAGAGATTCAAGGGCACAGAAAGGCTGCAGCAGATCCATCTCAATACAGACATCTCCATGTCCTATCATCTAATTAATTGATGTGTGGTGGCTGAAAGCCATCAGGATCCAAGAGCTCCTGATTCACCATTTTCGTTCTTCATCTGAGTTACATAGTATCCTTACATGACAAAGCTGGCAGAGTGAGTTACCTCTCCTTAAAACTGCATAGTGATGGACAAAGGGGCCATAGCATAATAGTGTGGGTGGACCTGAACAGTGATTGTTGTCTCTAAGCTTTGCAACCAGGCCAGGCTATTAGTGCACCAGCCAAATATGGTTCAAAATGAACTCCAGTATCAAACTGCCAGGGATGGAGGCCAGCAGTGATCTAAGCAGGATGAGAGGATGGAGGCCAGAGCAATGGTAGGAGAACTGCATCCAGAAAATGCACAGTGGAACTGGCTCCAGGTCAAGAGGCTTGTAAGGCTTCCTGCAAGTCACCAGCAGGGAAAAGTAGCTTCACCAACTCTTATTGTATTTTTAAAAAAAAGGCAACACTGATAAGACTATTTGTTCAAGGCTGATTATGTTATTTTTGGTTGAATACACACTGGTAATGAACTCAGTCAAGAAAGGAAGTAGTTGTTCACACAAGCATACCACCACTAAACTGCAAAGCTTTGTGCTTTGGAATCATGGCCTTCAGCACTCACTGACAGACATGCTTTCCGTACCCTGTTTCTCTGTTCTTAGTCTAGGCTGCCAGTGTTTCCCCTGGACTGTGGCTAATCCTTCAACATAGATCTACAACAAAAGAAAATCAAAATGGATTTCTATAATCTTTCCAAACTTGGAATTCCACAAGAGACATGAGCAAAGACTATGTTAGAAGCAATGAAAGGGCATACTAGGGGAAAACAGGAAAATGCTAGGGCAGACACTAGGACCAATGTACACAGGTTGGGGAACTTAATCTTCATAGCTCTCATAAGATTGTACCAAAGAATAAAGTACCAGTACACAAGAATGAGCAGAAGGATATCGGTTCTTTAAATATTTGATAAAGTTAATGAAGACTGTTCAAGCCATGTACTGGTGGAGAAATAGACGAACTAGAGGAGACCCAGCAGGCATTTTCTGCAGAGCCACGGAGAAGTAGTGGAAGACTCATACAGTCTCTGTTTCATCACTTTCAACCCTTGCTGGAGTACATAGGAAGTTAGGCACAGGGAATATGACAATGACAATTTGCCAAACCACAAATATGATAAGTAGCTCCTAAGCCCCCAAATAGCAACTACAAATGTCCATCAATAATAAGTGTTCGAGCAGAAACACAGTAAGCAAGCAAACTCCTGACCCTTCTACCTCTCCTCATTGCCTAACCCCCCACCCCCGCTTTTTTTCCTAAAGATTTCCAGCACTAGTAGCAACCTCCATTGTATTGTTATCAGCATCTGACATGTGGGAAAAGTCTAAAAGCCTAATAACAAAGGATTGTCCCATCTGGGGAACTCAATCCTACACAGTTCATGGTGTCCTAGACTGCAGGCTTTTTAAGCAGTGCGTTAGAATGTCATCTGGTATCATTTCGCCGAATGGTGAAGTCAAAAGAACTGATGGCGGCAGGCAAAACTCTGAGAACACACAATGATCAAACATTAATTCAAAATGAAACATGTAATGAGACTGGGTGTTTCTAGTAGTGCTTTGCGGGGGACTGGAGGGCTTCACTGCAGCCTTGGATCTGAACAGAAGACATGTGCAGTTCAGAGTGTACATGCCATCACTCTGCATGATTCCAACAAGCCCAGCAGGAACATTTAGTTCAGATTTGAGAACATTGTATGTTTTCAATTGTACTGCTGTTAGTGTACATATATTTTGTGCTCCTGTGGAATGTCTAATGGCTTAGTTGTGGAAACACAGACTTTATATTTTCCTACTGCCATTCCTAAGCCTGCAAGAATCAAATCAGACTATATTTGGACTGGTTTTGTGCGGGTATATTGGATTAAAATTTTATTCGTTGAGTTGTTAAATTAAATAAAAAAAAATGGTTCAGTGAATTTTGGCTTGAGGTTATGACAGAATTTCCAATGATTTCTGAAATGGCCTTAAACATACTTCTGCCATTTTATACTACATATTGAAGCAAAGCAGTAATCTTGGCACTGACAATTACAAAATCAAAAAATCGACCAATTTTGAAAAATGTTAAAGATGTTTTACAATCTGCAGTGCCCAGCATTCAGCCGAGATTTAATTATTTTTGTAAAAAAAATAAGCATATCTATCTCAATGGATGTGTAGTTGTCAAATTTGCTATGTTCTGCAATAAATGATAAAATTGCATGTATAACAAAGTTGTTTTAAAACAATTTTCCTTCTGGTTTGTTATTGTAAATGTTTCACATCTATACTTAGTTTTTACTCCTGTATATCCATGGACATGTACAAAACTCTCAGGAAGTGAGAGTTATATGTGAAAGCAGATTTTACAGTTTAAATAAACACTAAACACAGAATCTTCTTAGCTCTTCCTTCCCTTAGGTGTGCTCCTCAGATGTTCAAAGACAATCTCACCACGCTTCCAGTCTCTATCTGCTATGTACAATGGGTCTGCCATCTGTTCCAACCCCTCCACCTCCAATTTAATACTGTCTCAACAGACACTCTACCTCGGGCCCATCTCCACGTACCTTGCTACTTTTGTCCTTTGTTGTGTTCCTATTGTTGGGCTTATTATTGTCTGTTTGCTCCTGAGTTCCCGTCTCCATTGTTTTCTACTTCTCAATCTGGTCCTGTTGAATTTTCTCACATAACTCTAATTATAAGGAGCCTCCTTCCTTCCAGACTTACTTCCCTGTCTCTAATTCTGACATGTAATTATATCATACCTGGTTATTATAATTAGCCTGCTTTAATTGTCATTGACTTTAGTCTTTTCTTTCCTAATCATCCTCACTCCATTTCACTGGACACAGAACCTTCAACAACCCTCAGCAAGAAAATACTTGAACCATAGTGTCACATTTAAAATTCTCTAAAAAATACATGTTTGGCATTTGGCTGTATAACCAAAGTCTCCCTGGTCTTTTTCACCTGATCTTGGGTTTGCTTATCATGAAGCCCCAAGAATATTTTTCACTTCAGACACACTCACTTTATAATATAGTTACTTATAAATAAATAGCATAATTCAAACATATTATATAAATAAAATGTATTTATTGGCTGGAGAGGTGGCTCAGCGGTTAAGAGTATTTGAAGAGGACCAGAGTTTGCTCCTTAGAACAACGTAAGGCTCACAACCACCTGTAACTACGTCTCCAGGGAATCCAACACCTTCTTCTGGCCTCTACAGGCACTGTATGCACATGTGTGTATTCACACTCATATGCACACAACATAAACATACTCATAAATAAAAATAAAATGTACCTTTGAAAACTGCATCCAATATGCTTAGCCTGCAGAACATGCTAACTAAGCACCATAACGAGCTGTGGTTGTGTTACTGAAGGAAGCTGTGGTCTGTTTTTGTCCATATTGTGAGCTGTACTTTGTATTTTCATTATCCCCAGTCTTGAAAAATCCAGAATTGAAGTATGCTTCTACTGAATATGGCTCCCTATCCTGCTACTTTCAAGTCCAAAAAAAAAAAGGCCAATTGAAGAATCACCAGTACAAACCCATGCCCATACATATGTCTTTCACTATTCAACGAAGCCTCAATGTTAAGTTCAAGACCTTTTTCATAGATTGTCATTTTTGTTTTGTTTTGTTTTGAGTTTTATTTCCCAGCCTTCTATGACAACCACACTTGAGCCTATCAGCTAAAGCTTCCGGGAAGAAGGTATATCTCTGCTGGCCATTCTACAAAGGTCTATTTACGGATTCAAGTTTAAGTGATTATGGAGACTTGGAACTGTTGTGGGTCCAGAGACTAATTACACACTCTCTTGACTTTAAATCAGCTGTTGCTATGCATCTCTGAACAAGACTTAACATCCTTCATCCTTGTGACTATTAGTTGTTTTCAGGATGGACACAGGACAGAAAACTAACGATGTCATGACATAGCATTTGAAGCCCACCCAGAAGTTTATTCATGCCCACCTGATATTGTCACCAACTTCTTTGTTCTGTTTCTATAAAAAAAACTTTTATTAATAAGTTGAAATATGAAATTTAGGACAATACAGATCAGTGACAACACGACAGAAGTCCTTTTATACTGATGATTGTCAGGGGCTGGGAGTTAGAATTTGAGTACCATAAGAGATCCACCCTTTGCACTTTGCCAAATACTGTAGGAGACTAGGATTTCCCCACTGGAGAGGAGAGATGGGTCTAGCAATTCCATGGTCATTTTCAGCACCAAGTTTGCTAAGGTTTTATTTTTGTCCAAATTCTAAGATTCATTTCCACTAAAAAATTCTAACAACCTTACAAAAAAAGAAAGAAAGAAAGAAAGAAGGAAAAAAGAAAAAACACCAAAAAAACAAAAACAAATACAAAAAACCAACCAATCAAACAAACAAAACAACACCAAAAACCTTTACTTGCCTAGTTTCTATCTGTCCTGAATGAATTATAGAAGATAGGATCCCACATAACTACAAGTCTGTCTGACTTGTAAATCATAGTTTGTTTGTCAGTAAGTGCTCACTAAGCCGTAGCTGATACCTTGAAGAAATTACTTCCCAAAAGCTTTGTACTAGTCCCAATTCACCACTTTATGCAGCCTCAAACACTCCCAGCATCAAACACTCCCAGCAGAAAAGCCATGATGGACAGCAGTGTTTACTGGGCAAGTCTCCCTTGCTCTATTTTTGGGGTTTTCTTTCCTTTTTTTTTTTCTTTTGCATTTTGTTAGCAATCATCCTATCAAGCCTGAAAACAGTTCTGCTCATAATTCTTCCAGTGCACTGCAGACACACATGTATTTTACATATTCTATATATCTACATCAATGCAAGGGTATGCATGTCTAATTAACTCCACGGTTGAGCTTTATGAAACTAAACACTATACAGTACTATAGTGTAGGGAACATTTTGTTATAGTTGGCCAAGCAAGGGCTCACATTTTCTGAACCTTCCCTTCCACATCAATGAGCAATCATGTCAGTCTGGGAAGCCAAGTTCCCAACAGTGGGGTGAGACAGACACCTCTCTGACCCATGTCAGAAATTCGAGAGAGATACCATCTTCGTCAAATGAGCTTCCTAACTAACAAGTTTGGTGCTGATATCCAGCCTCCCCACCCCCACCCCCGTCTTTTTCTGGAGGAAATTTCCTTGCTATATGCTTATGCTTTTGTCATGTGTTTTCTTTGCTGAGCACTGAAATATTTGTCTCCAACAATCACTTTCCTTTTCTTAAAAAAGGTATCATTGTGTATATGTGGGGAGGGGTCAGAAGACACCTCCATGGTATCAGTTCTCTGTTCTGGGTTCCAGTTAGGGAACTCAGGGAGCCAGACTTGAGCTGCAAATACAAATACAGCTGAGACTGCTCAGCAGCCCTGCTTTCCCTTTTAATGGATTGCTTCTCAAGCTTAGATTTCCCTGCGCTAGCGATAGCCAAACTCATACCCCTTCCTTTCTTTCTGCAGTTCCAAGAGCTAAAGGGATTGAGAGCTTCAGGCGGATTTTACAGTAGGCTATTTAAGGCTCCTTGAAATGCAAATGTAGAGGGAGGGGCCTGCATAAATTAAACTGACAGCATGGACTCAGGAAGTTTTAAAGCTGGGTCTGTGCCCTGACTCTTTCTAAAGGTCATGGCTGATGCCTAATGTTCAAACATGTTATGTAGATGGGAGGAAGAACTGAATGATTGGAGGAAATATGTGTGTGTGTGTGTGTGTGTGTGTGTGTGTGTGTGTGTGTGTGTGTGTGTACGTATGTATCCTAGAATAGTACATGTTAGCTATAGGAATCCTGGGATAGCACAGGAATCTGCCCAGTATGCTCCTCTAAGCATAGCAGAGTAGAAGTAAGAAATGGACTTTATTTTCTCCCTAAAAATAAATTCTTCAGGTTGTCAGCCTACAAAATCAGCTTGTGATCATTCAGATGCCTGGCCTCCCAGGTAAGGCTATTAGCATCATTTATCCAAGGTTCACAATCAAATAAGGAGCAAACGAATGTTCTGCTATGCCCCAGTTTACAAGCAAACTGATAAGACAGCTATCAGCTATGTGCTCAAACCAACCCTAAGGTCTGCACCGCAGTGGTAGTGAGGAGCCCTTGCTTTAGGTGCCTTCCACCATCACTCTGTTTTTCTGAGGACATTGCATTTTCTCCCTCCCAGTGATTTTCCTAAGTCACTGGTGCAATGGTGCAGTGGAGAATGATCCTGGCAAGGGGAAAGAAAACAAACACTGATGGTCACTAAAACGAGGAGTAGACAGATAAAGTTGGAAATAGACCTAGCTGCACATAGGAATTTTCCATCATGCCATCAAGAAAAAATAGGGCTGTGATCCCAACTCAATAGACTGCACATAAGAGACAGAAAGAAGAATTTTATTTATTTCTTTGTTGCTTTGTTTACTGCTAGACTCTCTGGGGAAAATAAAATGGGTTTGCAAAAGTATCTGGGTTGAGAGAGAGTTCTGTGTCAATCAAATGCTTGCCAAGCAAGTATCAGAACCTGAGTTGGCTTCCCAATACCCACATGAAAAAGCCAAGCAAGGTAGGATCCCAGAACTGGAGAGGCAGACACAGGAGTATCCCTGCAACTCACAGGCCAGATACCCCAGCCAACGAAATGAGTCCCTGGTTCTAGTGGGGAGACTCTCTCTCTCTCTCTCTCTCTCTCTCTCTCTCTCTCTCACACACACACACACACACACACACACACACACACACACACACACACACTCACAATCCCAAAGCAAAATACAGGATGGCACCCACTGAAGAAGATACCTGAAGTTTAGTTCTGGCCTCTACTCCTAAAGATTCTACAAAACTGACTGATTCAAACTTTATGATTGTTGAGTCAGAATGTTGCAAGTCCAGAACCGTATTACATTGTTTTTTTCTTTCTTTCTTCCTTTCTTCCTTCCTTCCTTCCTTCCTTTCTTTTTTGTTTGTTTTGTCAAAGTGTTTATTACAATAGAGACAAACTAGGACATTCTCATCTTTTTCCACTTTTTTCATTTATTTTGCCTCTTCTCTCTTATACCATATCCATTTAGATCTTCTTTCTCACTCCCCACCAATTGTTCCTTTCTGCTTGATTGTATTCTATGAATGTTCCAAGTCAAACACAAATCTAGAGATTTGATGTTATAATCCACATATGAGTAAGAACCTGCAATGTTTGTTTTTCTGGCTCTGAGTATTACAATCAGTATAATGTAATTTACTTCCATTCACTTAGTTTCATTTTTTATAATGGAATAAATTTATATTATACAATATTTCCATTATGCATTCATCAGTTGATAGACAGGCTAATTTCATATTCCGGATACTGCGAATAGAGCACCTATCAACATAGATGTGGGTGTGCTCCTATATTAGGAAATAGTGTTTGGGAATGTGTCTGAGTGGTAGACCTGGGTCATATGGTAGGTCTGATTCTAGTTTTCTTAAGAAACCGTTACACTGATTTTGACAATGGTTACATATATTAGCACTTGTGTCAGCATTGGGGAAAAATATCCCCTTCCCTGAATTTTCAAGTTTGTACTTCCATCAGCATTGGGGAAGGCACCCCCTTCCCTGCATCCCAAGCAACAATTGTTATCTATACCTATACCTATACCTATACCTATACCTATACCTATACCTATACCTATACCTATACCTATACCTATACCTATACCTATACCTATACCTATACCTATATCTATATCTATATCTATATCTATCTATACATATGATATTTTTATTTACATTTCAAATGCTATCCCCTCTCCCAGTTTCCCATCAATAAACCCCTATCCCATCACCCCTCTCCCTTCTTCTATGAGGATGTTCCCCCACCCATCCACTCACCCCTTCTTGCCTCCCCACCCTGACATTCCCTTACACTGTGGGGGTCCAGCCTTGGCAGGACCAAGGGCTTCTCCTCCCATTGGTGCCCAACAAGACCATCCTCTGCTACACATGCAGCTGGAGCCATGGCTCTGTCCATGTGTACTCTTTGGATAGTGGTTTAGTCCCTGGGAGCTCTGGTTGGTTGGTATTGCTGTTCTTATGGGGTTGTAAACCCCTTCACTCCTTCAATCCTTTCTCTAACTCCTCCATTGGGAGCCCGTTCTCAGTCAATGGTTGTTTATGAATGGCCTCTGTATTTGTGCTCACTTTGGCAGCACATATACTAAAATTGTAATGATACAGAGAAGATTAGCATGGCCCCTGTGCAAGGAGGAGGGAATTTCAAGTCCCAGGATATGCATTAAATAAGACTCAGAGACCTTTGATAATAGAATCAATGCTAAGTGTATTCTGAACAAATAGAATGGTGAGTTTGGAGTACAGGTATACTAGATGGCCTGGGAGACTGTGCTCTTCCTGCACCAGTACTCCGACAATGGGGAACAGGGCTTATGATATGCCTTAGGACTGTGAATAGAGTCTTTCCATGAGCTCCAGAAGCTCACCAGCCTTTTACTTTCTTTTAGGATGGTCTCTTTTTTTCTGTCCTGTAGAAATGAAAATAATTTTCCTTGATTTCAATACTTAGAGGCTCTCCAATTCATCATTATGAGTAAGGGTCTTATTTCTTAACAATGTTACAACATTGTTGTTCTCAAACTTGAGTGGTCATTAGTTATCCCCTGAGCATCAGGCTAGAACACTGAATCTGAGCAGCACTCCCACAGTGCCTTATTCAGCAGAAGTAGGCCAAGTTCTGAGAATTTACAGCACCGTGTTCCCGTGTTCCCACACAATGCTAATGAGGCTGGTCCGTGGAATGCACAATGAAAGACCTTGGTCTAATCTAATCAGCACAGTTCTTGAATGTTGTCGATTTGAAGCTGAGTCCCTTGAAGTCTCTGTCTTGTTTAATAAAGGTATGGGGGTTTCGTATCAAGAGATTGTTTATTATAATTCAATTTTTCAGCTTGTTCCTTTGCGGGGGGAAATAAGGAAAAGAGGTATCAACATTGACTTTCCCTTTCTCAAGGTGCCACTGTATAATGAGAGCAATGTATGTTATTCAGAGTACAGTAGGACCAACACAATGTAGGAAGGCCCTTTTTGCTGGTGCCTGATTTCTGTCTGTTTGCTTTTGAGATAGAGTCTCACAATGTAAGTCAAGTTGGCTATAAATATTTGACCCCCTTGCCTCTGTCTCTAGAGGCGAAGCTTCCAGGAGTATGTCACCGCATCTGCCTATGCCCCTCACCCCACTCACACACTATTTTTCCCCCTTTTCTTAATCCCATGGAGGGTATATGCTAGTATGTGAATGTCTGGTCAGTTTTCATTGTCAACTTGACACACTCTGGGAGGGGAAAAATTGCCTTGATCAAATAGCTTTTGTGGGCATGTCTATGAGGCATTGGCTGATTTTTCAAATTATGTAGAAGACCCAGCCCATTGTGGTGGTACCATTCCTTCCCAGGTGTTCCTCAGTTACATAAGAAGATGAGCTGAATATGAGCAAAATAATAAACCAGTAGACAAAATTATTGAGTTCCTAGCTTGTCTTGAGTTCCCATCCTGTTTTTCCTCAGGGTAAAGGGGAAATAAACACTTTTCTTCATGTTGCTTTGGGTCAAGTGCTTTTATCCCAGAGACCAAACAAAATTAGAGCAGTTCAAGAATTCTTCCTAGACATTGCTTCTAGGGATCCTGAAAATATCTCAAAGGGCCAAAAAGTTCACCTCACCTCGGGGTGGTGATGGAAAAGACATAATCACCTTGAAATCAATAGAAAAGGTTTCCCTTTCAGCAGAGATGGACAGAGGGACTCTCTTTTGTCTACGAGCATTTTTCTTACTCTACCCAAGAACTCTCTTGTCTTATCTGAAGTAGTATCATGAGTCAGGATGGGAAAGAAAAGATATGCAGCAGGTTCAGTTAAAGAAGGGAGTAGAGTCTGAGGGCAAAAACTACAGAATTCCTGTTTAGATTAAAATATCCTCTGAAAGTCTGTGCACTCAAAGCTGATGGGAGGTGGATCACCGTGGATGGGGCTTTGGTGGTCATTGTCCAACCCTCTGTACAAAAATAAATTCCTTGAGGATGTGAAATATAAGGCAGGTAGCTCCCATTACCACAGAGCAAAACACAGTGTCTTGTTGACCTTGCCACAATAAACTATAGTTCCTAAAAGTACAAGCTTCAAATAAATCCCTCCCTTCAAAAGTTGTTTCTGTCAAGCATCATGTGTCAATGATGCAAGCAACAGACAAACAAACAAAAAAAATCTAACATATACAACCCTGAAAAAGCATCTGTGAAGGAGCAGCCAGAGATCACTGGTCCATTCCAGGACAGGCTAATCACATCAGAGAGTAGTCCCTTCTCACAGAGACCACGGTGGGGCTGCAGTGGAGTGATTGCAATGTTGTTGAAAGGGCTGCAGAATGAAGACTATCTCTGGGATGGGAAACATGGGGGGACGTATTATCAAGGCTAAAGGTAACACAGAAATACCTCACCAAGAAACTGGAGGTCATAAGAAAGATTACACATAGCCTAAACTCCCAGCCAGACTGACAGAAAACCTCACATTAATGACTTGTGTTCAACTCTATTCCCAGCTCTCAATAAAGGGAACATATCTGACTTTCAGCAGAAAATTACAAGGTATAACAAATGGCAAGAGAGAAACACACTCTTAAGGGACAAAGAGATCACTAATATATTTAGGGGCAACTCAGATACAGGAATTTAGCAACTGGCTGCTTTTTCTATCATTCTCAATAACATAGAGCATTTAATAAGTGCTTTGTCTGCAAGTATCAATGTGACCGGGACTTTTTATCTCATATTGTAATAATGTGACACATTATCTCAACTGATTCTCAAAAGATAAACAAACATCAAATTTAGAAAGTAATTCTCTTGGTCATGCTAACTACTCATTTCTTTTTGTTTGTATCTGCTAGTTTAACCAAGAATTCTTGTTAGATCTATGTTCCCTTGAGACAGGAAGCAATAGTTTTGATTCTTTGCTTGAAATTTGGGGACTGAACCCAGGGTCTTACACATGCTAGGGAAACCCTGAACCACTGAGCTATAACCCAAACCTTTCTTCTCTCTTTTCAGCTGATTTACTATTTCTAATATTTTCATCAAAAAATGAGTTGACAGTGTCCTCTCGAGTCTTTTTTCCCCTGAAAACATTGGAGTGTGATTGGTATTGTTTCTTTCATAAATGTTTGTTAGGACTCACCAAAGAAAACATCTGGTCCTACACTTTTTCTCATGTAGAGATAAACAGACTTTCTATTTCCCTCTTGAGACCTGTTTGTTCATTTGTGTCTTTTTAGGAATCCCCCTACTTTGTCTAAACCAATTTGTCACTGTCATGATTTAACAGCATTATCTTGTTGGGAATAATGCCCAAAACTAGTGCTCTGGTTTGCATCATCTCTTCACTAAAAAATAAAACAAACAAACAAACAAACAAAGACCAATTATTGTGTGTGTGTGAATATTATAATATTATGTAAATATGAGACCTCAAGGTCAAGATCAGTAGGCAGTGGGGAATCACCTGGGAAGTGTTAGAAATATTTCAAGTTCATACAGCATTAGTGCTCTGGACTGGGTGAAACATCATTCCATTCAGCTTTGGATATTATAAATGCGAAGCCATTTGGAGACTAGATCAGTTTGTTTTTCACTCAAAACATAAACAGTGCAAGCAACCTGTCAGAAAGAGGTAACAAACAGGTTGACATATTTCTACACAGAATTTTTAAAAAGTTGCTGAAAACATGACAATTGAGCCTAGAGAGAATCCTGGAGTAAAAGGCAGATCTATGAACAACGCACAGGTACCAGTCCTGTGGAGAATTCTAGCAGCATTTCTCTTTCCATGACTAATAGTCAAATTGTAGGCTTTTTCACTAAACTTATTTTGAATAACTTATGCCCTCCATGGAATGTCCCACACATAGGACAAGAATACTTGAAACTAAATAGTATTTGGAACATGGAGAATGTTATTGTTTAAACCTACTCTTTATTTTCGGAATGCTTTCATTCCTGGAGCTGGGAGTGAGAGGGGGAGTGACTCTTTCCTGAAAGCTAGGGATCCAAAACTATACTTTACACTGTAGACTACAGCAGCCCAAGGAACCCTTTGCAGAGCCCTCTACTTCAGGATTCTGGAAAAAAATAATCCCATACCAGTTACTATGAAAAGCAGAGTGGAAATTAGGAAGAGGTCATAGGTGGGTGGGTATAGTAGGTGAGTGGATGGATGGATGGTTGAGGGTTCTGGTTCTTTGGAGGAACTTCTGGTAGTTGATGGCTAGTGAAAAAAAGTCATTCTTTGAGATGTGACTGTTGGTAGATTGCTTACGCCTCAGTGGATGGCCATACACTCATGCTTGTATGAGTCATCACTAATTGGATTCAGTAAGCTATTAGTAGTAATTTTATCAAAAGGACATGAAGTGACCCAACACACTAGACTTAAGAAAGAATGAAATTCCTTCATCTGGAGAAAACCTACCATCGTGGTGGTGGTCATGGCCCCATTGATCTTCAACTGACCCTGACCCTCTAGTCCAAACTTGTGTGTCAAAGGACTGACAGAGGACCCCTGACTCTCTCTGCAGCTTTAGCTCAGACCAATCACTATAGTGACACACTATACCCAAAGTGGCATCCATCTGACCACCTGTTTTTGTTTTTTTTCTTGTTTGCTTGTTTTCAATTACAGTTCATCTAACTACCCATCTGGACCTGATCCTTGTCTTGGCTGTGGAGCTTCCAAGTTCCCACACTTCACTCCAGTAGCTCAACTCTGTATCTACAGCTTGACTTTGCAGCAACAGCAGAGACAGAATGAGGAACAGACAAAAATCATCCCCATCAGAAATCCATCCAGGGTTCCCTATCTTATTTCTGAGAAGAAACGGCTTCCTTGTTTCTGACGCCTTGGTGTATCTTACTCTACTGAGTTTTCTTTAACCCTTCGTGGCTATTTAATCACTCATATATGCCAAAACATATAACATCTGGTATTGAGAATTGATACTAGTGATTAAGGTGAGAAAAGAAACATACACTTGTCTCAGCCAGCAAGCTCAAGGATATCAAGAACTATATGGTAAGCAGCTACCAACAAGACCCATGTACCTTATGAATTCAACCAAATCTGATGTTATGGAAATCTCTAATACGTTTTTGATATAGAAATGTCACAGCATCCACAATAAAGGCTTCATCTTCCCTTCTTTTCTTGCATCCAGACCAATTCTAGTGAGTCCTAGAATGGCATGGTGTATTCTTCCTGTGGGGAGTTGTGAGGGTGACAAACTATCTTTACAATGATAGCGGTCTCTAAACTTGCTGGTCTTATTAATATAAGTTAGACATAGTATAAAATACTCAATGAGCAATGTCTTCCACTTTGAGGGAATCAGATCTACAGTGCCTGAGACTTGGAGACCCATGACTGTGCACATGTTCAGGAAATGGCCATTATTTTCTCTGTCAGTAACAGCACCAGACTGCTTCCTAAAGTTTTATCACTAAGATCCCCTCAACAATAGACAGAAAATGAAGTTTAGGGAGATGCTGAGGACTTAATTATTTCCATCAGCTCCCAGGGTTTAGGTGTCAAGAGGTTGATTCGAGAAAAGTTACCTGGTTGCTGCATTGATAAAACATGGTCTCATCCTCCTCTTGGGATTGAGACTTGACAAGACAAAGAAGCAGGAAAAAATGTTCCCATTACTTATCACCTACCTCAATGAAGTGTTGGGTGTCATCACATTGCACACCAGGACAGGTTAAGAATCGGGGCCAAGAGGCACCTTAAAGTATTGTAGCTACTTTTTTCTTATTTACCAATACTGTAAGAAAGTTTATCTGCTCTGTCTAATGTCAGCTACACATCCTACATGTCTCTTACAGAAGTATTAAGACGATGTTTGAGGATGTGGTGGGTATTTGGATGTAGACTGTCACCTCAGTGATCAACAAGTTTGATTTTACTGATGTAGCTCACTAGATACGCCCTTCCGCTCTCACAGACTCATCGGAATTTCTCCTGAATCTGTAAGCTCAATCAAGAAAGATGACCTTCCCACAGAAGAGAGGGCCAGTCTTTGCTCAAGAATATATAATTAGCTGTACTCCCTTCTGAGAACCTCTGAAAAATAGCCCAGGAGTACACGTGAAATGTTTTTAAAAATTATACTCCATGTTTATCCCACAGAAGGTTCAGTAGCAGTTGATTAAGAAGCAGTGATTAAGGTGATTATTATTGGAAGAAAGAACTGCTGAGTATATCAATTTGAAGATTAGTTATTATTGGAAAAAATAATAATCAGAGCAGAGGATGCAAGTGTGGTTCCCAGCACCTGTATAGGGAAAGTTTATGGTCTCTTGTTGCTACAACTCCAAGTTGTCTGATACTTCCAGACATGGTAGTCATCTGTGCTCGTGTGCACACATATACATATTTTATTAAAATTAATAAACCAATCAAAGGTGATTTTACACACACACACACACACATATATGTAAAAGACTTAAGCACCTAAGTTTTAAGCAAATTCAGACTTTGTTATATTTGTCCCTTCCTATGTGTAGGAAATGAGAACAGACAGAATCTACATCTGTAAAGAGACATCTGGGCTCCTCCTACATGTCTAAATACATTTACCCAGAATTCACCCAAGACTTAAAGAAGTCAAATAAAATCAAGACCAGGGTCAGTGGAAAATCATTAATACATGGGTAGGGCCATGAAGCAGAGAGTGAATTCCTCTATAAGACACGTGGAATAAAGCGATCTCCAAGCTGGAGAAATTTGAATGGAAAAAGGCATATGAAAAATCCTGGCAAGTGTTTCTCTCTGTTCACACAAGCTACGCGTGGAGACCAGGACACTGATAGGGAAGATAGAAGCCATCAGAGACTAGTAGCAGGTGAAGGTACTGGCTGTGAAACACTACCTCTTAGTACAGTGAAGATATAGATGAGCATCTGCACAAGGAACCCTGTTCATTCTCAGAGCAGCTACGTCAAAACATAGCAATAGCCCAAGTACCCATAAGCACATAAAAGAGAAAATAAAACACAATAGGGAATTGCTGTAGACATCAAAAACCATTGTTGAGCAAGAAAGCAAATTATAAAATAGTGCACATGGTTATGTAGCATGATACCATTTATGTGAACGAGAATGAATTTCACACACTACCACAGGATATGAAGTCTAAAGACTACACTGGAACTAGATATAGCCAAACAAAGACCACTAGTCAGTTCTGGGAGAGGTAAGAGGAATTAGGATTGACTGGGCAATTAGAAGATTATAATATAATTATATCATCCCTTCTTTCCTAGGGAAGAGCATTTCTCCCACTATCAGCTTTTCTTAGTTATCTGTAGTTTTCTGGATGGGATTCAGGCTTCCTAGGCTTTTTCTTGTCTATGTTAGTGTGGCCACTGCTGTTGTCCTTGTTTAGCTCATGGTTAGGTAGCCATGATGATGAAACTTTACGGAGGTAACTTCTGACATTCCTGGGAGACCCACTCTCATGGCAAACTCTCTCTTCTGCTGAATCGTACAATCTTTATGCCCCATCTTCTGCAATGATCCTTTTGGGTTTGTACTATAGATATATATCCACTGTGACAGGGCTCCATAACTCTCCATTTTGACCCATTATGATTTTGGGTTTCAGGTGCTTTGTTTTGTTTTGCCTTGTTTTGTTTTTATGATCTGTGTCTGTTACATTGAAAAGTTTCCTTGATGAAAGGTGAGGACTACACTTCTCTGTAAATATAAGCACAAATATTTATAGCATAGTTAGGGATTATACTGATTTGTTAAAAAATCTGTAATAGTTTCCCATTTTGGAGTATGTATTTCATGTATCACTTTTGTAATTAAAAATAGAAAGATTTTTATGCAAATCTATATATTTTTCAAAACTTGGACTATGAGGTGAAAAAAATTAGCAGTTAAGAGGACTTGGCTGCTCTTTCAGAGGACCCAGGTTTGGTTCTCTGATCACCCACATGGTGGTTCATGAACATCATGAGTAGCTCTAGTTCCAGAGGATCTGATATCCTCTTCTGGCCTCATTAGCCACTAGGCAAGTATGTGGTATACAGAAGACAAGCAAAACAGTTATATGTATAAAAGATAAACATAAATTAAAAACCTGGTAATGATAGTGTTAACTATAACCAAAGATGGGCTCCCAGTGGGACTATGAAGGCCAACATCTATTTGGTATTCCTCTGATTTCATCTCCATCAATCAAAGCTATATGCTTTCCTGACTTCAAGAATGTAATTAAATTAAAAATAAAACCCACAAGCCTAACCAGAGGTGCAGAGGAGACTATGTAAATGGCACAGCAATGAAGAAGTCTTATAAAAAGGGGTCAGGTGATAAATGGGCTCATGGTTTCAAAACCTTTAAAATCAAGGCTACGAATTCCAAAATCTCATTGCCTTAACAGCTGGAAGCATTGCTCTTTTTGAGCTGTGATCAACCTGAATCAAGTGGGTATGTCAATGTCCACTCTTCACTCCTATGCCTGCAAGCCTACCTTTCCTTTATCAACCTGATTTGACAATAGCTCAGAGAGATTTCAGACGCCAGACAGCAACTTAAAAGACACATCTGCTTCTCTCCAGAGGGGGTTACTGTTTAAGGAGCATTTAGACTCTCAAGGCTTTCAGAAACACATTAACAACTGTCCCCTTCATCTCTCTCCCCTCCCCTCCCCGGTGTGCATTCACCACAAAGGCACTAGAGGACAATGGTACTTTTCAATGTAATGTGAGTGCAACACATGCATCCATCAGAAGGAAGAGGCGCTATTGTGTTCCTTTCATCTCTACAGCCTCCTAGGGTCTGCTTCACAAAGCAGGAGGGAATTATAAATCCCGGAAGAAAATAACAAAACAAATACAAGTAAGATGGCAGTAAAAAAGCCAGTGAGCTTCCTTGCTGAAAACCCAGATGGAGGAAAGTTCCTGAACACCAGGCAGTGGAAAGCTAGGAGGTAGAACCTGTTCGATTTCTAGGATGCAGACTGTGTGTGTGATTTAGTCGCATCACTCCTGATGGATGTCCAAAAGGAGGTGTGGTGTCTTGTATCAGCTTGCCAGCATCGGAAGGAAACCTTGCAAGCTCTGGAAAGCTGAGCCTCGCAAGGTTTACAAGGCCACTCCTCAAGCAGATAAACGACTGTAGGTAAATTCTGGGGAGAAGAAAGGAGGAGGCTGATCCTCTTAGGGGAGGCTCTCTCACAGGCCAAGCTGCCTAGAGGAGACTGGGTCACATAGGCAAGCATCCATTCACAGCCTGGTGATTCATTAGTTTCTTTCTGCATGTCTGATGTATATGTATATGAGCTAGTTCGTGTAGGTGCACCTTTGTGCCTATGCATAGGAGTGAGGGTGTGTGCACCTGTGTGTGTGTGTGTGTGTGTGTGTGTGTGTGTGTGTGTGTGTGTGTGTGTGTGTGTGTGTGTGTGTGTGTGTGTGTGTGTGTGTGTGTGTGTGTGTGTGTGTGTGAGCCCAGAAATCAATCTTGGGTGCTGCCTCTTTATTGTTAGTTTATTTTCTTTTCGAGGAAGGTCTCTCAGTGTTCTGATAGAAGACTGGCTGTTTAACAAGCCCTACACATCTGTCTCCCCACCACTGAATTGCAAGCCTATATTACAACATTTGACTCTTAAAATGTAGGGTCTGGAGATCCAACTTGGGCCCTCACATCTGTGCGACAAGTACATGAGTGTCTGAGTTCTCTAGACCTGAGATTTTCATACTAATGGATATTGGTCTTCAGGTCATTATTATTATGTCACATGATTTTATGGTGATTAAAAGCACACAACAGAACAATGAAAAACCAAGTTCTCATGCCCAAGAAAGTAGAATATTAATGAGAAAAACAGAAAGAAATTTATGGCATCCTGGTTAACATGTTATAGAAGGGAGGAGACAATAGCATGAGTGATATGGTTCTGCCTTGAATCCATACCTACAGCCAGACAGTGTTAATGCTTCTACAAGCCTCACTTCATTCTACCTGTTGCTCCTGCTCTAGGACTATAATCATCTTAGTTGTGTAGAGAAGACTATGGCAGCCTACCCTTGAGACATATCAGAGCAACCACTCTGGTCTGTTCCTTTTTTTGAGACTTAACCACTCACAGTGGATCAAACTGAGAAAAAAGAACATTACTGTAGGAGGCATCATGCAAGTCATTTTCCAAACCTGACTGAAATACACAGCATTAGCACTAGAGGGCAAGTGGGCATACTCATTTTTCTTCCTTCCTTCTTTCCTTTCTTCCTTCTTTCATTCCTTCCTTTCTTCCTCTCTCCCCCCACCTTTTCCTTTTATAGAAAATACATTTTGGAAAAACAGAAAGCCCTTGAAAAATCCCACGTTTATTACATCATTCTCATTCTGATTAAACGCCTTGCAGAGGAAAGGGGCTGAGAGGTGAAATTTTAACACACCTTTTATGAAGTGCAATACCAAGTTTACAGAGCACATCACAGCATATATAGCCCACTGCTACCAACACTGTGAAGCATTTGTCCCTCATGTGAGATTTTTATGGCAAACACTGTTGTACTCAAGGCTTCATGGAAACTATTTTTCCCCCTTCTCCTCTTTATGTGCCTAAAGGCTAGAAGTGTCCAGTATTTTTTCCATATTTCAACTGACTTTAGTTCCTGGCCTCTCCTAGCTCACTTTCCTTGGCCCCCGCTGCCATGTACAATGTGTATATAAGCTGCTGTCAATCAGAGCATCAAGACCTTCCTAGTATCTCCTAGTGATCTGGTATCTCTCCATTCCACATGCATCTAACATCATCATTGGCAATATTTTCACTGCCCTTCACTTAAACAATCATTATTTCACATCTTGGACTTAGTAGAAGTCCGGAGTAGTCAAGAGACAGCAGTTGGGTCATTAAGCTCCTGGCATAGGAATTGGTTAGCAGGGTTACAATACACTGGCTGGTCTCTGAGACAGGAATTTAATCTCTAATGGATTCCTCTGTTTAAGGAGTGCATGGATAATTCAAATTATATCACGTAAACAGATGTTCCCAGTCAACTCAAATATGTTGTTCATAAAATTGTGGGAAGGCTGAAGTTTCACAGCGTATAAGAAGTCTCAGATACATGCTACATTCTTATTATTGTTAAGTTCCATTGACCTGTCAGATGGGCATCAGCTTGAACCTAAGTTAGAAATAAATTTCTCACCAAATGCTATAACATGTAGTGCCATCCCAATCTCCAACATTCCCTGACTTGCCTAAGCCCTACCTGCCACCCAGGCTGCACTCCCAACTATCTACCGCACTACTTTGGAACCCTGACACATACTGTTTCTCTGATTGGACACTGATTTTAGATCTCTTTTGGATATCAACCTCCATCCTTTAAATCTTTTTGTTTCTTAGAGCAACCTCCTGTGACTACCCTGGAATGCCACTCTGACCCTCCTGCCTTGTTATTCCTTGGGTAGCCCTCTTGCATCATGTTAAAATTCTTCCATGGCTTCTGTTGTTGACCTGCTTATCTGCTTTGCCTCTGTTTCCTTCAACTCTAGCAGGATCCCAAGGAACATTTTCTGGCTGGCTGGCACACAATGGGCACTCATTACATATATTTTATTTAGAAGAGTAGATAGATAAAGAATATGAAATTAGAACTAGGTGATAAGGCCTGAGACCTGGAAAATGAAACAGAACCCAGGAAAGGGATGGGTGGGTGGGGTTCTTTTTTGATCTGCAAATGTTTGGAATCACTCATGAGTCTGCTGTCACAAGACAGCCTTTGCTGTTACTCATATATAATCGCATACTTTCCTGGAAAAAGAAACCAGCGCATGTGCTTCTTCTCTCCAAGACTCCAGCTGACTGAATGAACAACAGAATTCGATGAACCACGAAAATGGCTCTTTCCTTCCATCAGAAAGATGACTTCGAGTGACCTTCACCTTTATGGGTTGCTTCTGTGGAGACTGAGGAAGATTCCTCACTCTAATCTTCTCTCTCTCTCTCTCTCTCTCTCTCTCTCTCCAACTCTTTAGCTTGAGACAAACTTACCTTCAGCTTTTGTGACTCCTCTGACAACTTCTGCTCACAGCAGACACTGTTGATTCACGGGGAAGGTATTTCAAGAGCTCTAGTTAAACACATGAATAGGCTAGAAATAAAGCCTGCTTTGTCAAGCGCAGCTATGGTTAAACTGCCTGCAGCCAGGCCTGCTACTCTGAGATATGGGCTCAGTAACTGGTTCTACATCTTGACCTTTCTTGCTCAACATCCCCATGAGAATAAGCCACATAACTCACAAAGCCTGACAGGGACTGAAGAAAAAAATTCACACACAGACTCTGTTAAGCTCATTCAGTCTTAGCTTTCTTGAGAGAAACTAAACCAATGGGCAGAGAGAATGTATAATGAATGAACAGAACAGAAAGGAGAGAATGGCTTGACTCACACTATCATAAAGGCAATGGTCCAGCAATTTCTCCTGGGGTACATAGGCTTATGTCCTGGGGTTCAAAGGCTGAAGAATCCTATCTAAGCTCAAGAGTAGGAAGATGGCTAGTTCAAGAAGACAACTAATTTACCTCATTCTCCTGGCCTGTTTTTCTTCCCTCAGGTAGATAGTGGATCATTAATGAACTGGGTGATGTCTACCTATGCTCCCCATACAGGTGAGGCTGACTTTCTTGTTTGATTGTTTGTAATTCGTAATTTTGAAACAAAGCCTCACTATGTAGCCCTAGCTGGATTGGAACTCATTCTGTAGGCCAGTCTTGCCTTGAAGTTACAGAGATCTGCCTGCCTCTGCCTGCCATGTGCTGAGATTAAGATGGAGGCTGTTTTCTTTTTCCTCTGACTTATTGACTCAAATATTGATCTCTGAGACACTTCTACCATCATATCCACAGTGTTTTTCACTCTCTGGGTGTCTTTTAGTCTAATCAAGAGGATTCAGCAAGCAGACAATCACATCTGTGATAATGTTCATCTGTGAGTGTTTGATAATACCCACTTCGTAAACCTGCTTTGATGATCATACAACATAGAAGCCCAGTCTCCCTTGGCACTCACAACTGAGACTTGAAATTGTCATCTTATCAGTTTTTCAGGTTTTACTGCAGTAATACAGTGATCTATATGTATTCCACAAGCTCTTCAGACATACAGATGAGCAGAAACAGAAAAACCACTAAAGTCTTGCTTTCCATGTGACCCTGCAAGTAGAAGTGTAGATGACGCCTTTAAAACTGGCCTTTGTAAACCAGGAAATAGTAAGAGCAGTGGGCCAACTTGTATACGAATGAGCTCAATGAGGAATTATAGCAACTTCATGAGGTTAAGGTTATTCCTGCTCTTACCATGTAAATGATAAATATAAAGAAATATAGACCATACGATAGCAAATTCCTAGTTCTTCAACACTACCTAACCTTGCCTCACTAACTACATGCCCTAGATACCATTGGTGAATGTGTGACTGTGTTTTGCCTCACTGCTGGGGTGTCAGGGCACTGCTTAGTTAGGCAAAACAAAAAAGATGCTAGGCTACATTTCTTCCTCACTTCCATTGAGATGCTGGGCTTGTAAACAACTGACCTTAGAGTGGTGACCAGGAGTGCCAGGGGGCCTTCTGTGGGAGACTTAGGTGCAGCACTGTATGATAAAGACTTCCCCTACACTGGACCTTGATGAAGGACAGTCCTTGCTTGTCTGACCTGTTTATTCATGGTAGAAAATGGATGCATAGGACTTACTCAGGGTAGACCAGAGATTAAAGACCTTTTGCAAGAGGAGATGCCCGGGAAGGGAAGCTCATTGGCTAAATATTTAGGGCCTATACTGAGATACCTCATTAGCCTGGTGAACTCTAGCTAGGGTCTATGCTATGTGACCAGTTGTCACTTCCTCTTAGTAGTGTGTCATGGTCACATGCTCCAGGACAGGAACTAGAGAATCAAATGCCTACCATTTCCAATTATGAGAATTGCCTATGTCCCTTAATCTACTCGATCTTACCAGTTTTTCTGTCTTGTGACAGAGTTCCAGTTGCCCCACACATGGGCATAACTCACTTTGCTAAGGTCACTTAGGAAAATATGCTGCTGATCTCTCTAACTGTAGGATTAACAATTGGCACCATTGTCAATTGTAGAGTTATTGTAGGATTATAACTGATAGCAGTTGTAGGGTTATTGGGGGATCCCGCGTCCCCTCTGCCACAGGTCTTGGGCCACTTGTGGAGGCTGAAGATGGGAAGTTAGATAGTGCTTACCCCACGCCATTGCTGAATGAGTGTCAGATTTTGGGAAGCTGCAGGACACCACTCTAGGGTGAGGAAGCATGGTCTGTGTCACAGGACACAGCCAGAGCTGGCTCAGGGGTCCCCAGGCCTGCAGGGAGGCTGGGGCTGTTAGATTTTCAGGCTCTTAGGCATCCAAGGGGTCTGTGGGGCTGGACCTAGCCCGGGTCAGAGTGGGAAAGAGGGGGAACTCCGGCTGGTCCTGTAGGGAGAGTCCTTGGCTAGGTAGTGGGCGGCAGGCTTGGCGGTGGAGGCTAGGGAGCACAGGGAGGCTTTCTCCAGGAGATTAAATGGCAGCTCCATTGGTGAAGGCCTTCTCTGTGGCTCCCCATGGTGAATACTGATGAAAAGAGACAGTCCACGATTTTAAGGTGTTTATTGTCATGGCGGAAAGTGAATGAGTAAAATGGTACCCCATTTCTCAGAGTGGGCCTGAGATTAAATACCTTTTGCAGGGAGGAGGGTCTGGGAAGGAAAGTTTCATTGGCTAAGCCTCCAGGTCCTTAGGCACTTAATTATAATGGAGAACTGTCTTGATCCAGTATGATCTGTGGTTGTGTCCTCTACTTGGGATGCGACTTGGGGCATTGCCCTTATGTGACTGATGGCCACAAATCTATGGAGGACTGTCGCTAGTGACCAGAATGATTTCCTAGGGGTCAGGTGAAATGCCTTTCAGGGTTATCAGGTTCAAGCCTCCTCAACCAGGAACCAGGGTGCCTTTCACTGTCCCACATCTAACCAGGTTGAAGAGTGACCAGAAACATGTATTCCAAATTATTTCAGAAACTGGACCTGTGAGATATCTCAGAAGGTGGAGAAATTACTGTGTAGGCCTAATGACCCGAGTTCAATTCCCAGAATTTATGTGAAAGTAGGAGAGAATCTATTCTACAAAGTTGTCCAAACTCTGCATATGTGGAGTAGCATCTATGCACCCCAATAAATGTCTTTGTGTTCTCTCTCTCTCTCTCTCTCTCTCTCTCTCTCTCTCTCTCTCTCTTTTTCTCTAGTGCTTCATAAATCATTAAGTTTTAAACAAATAGTATCAATGTGATGACATGGAAACAACCTCCCCCAAAAATATTGGTTATCTTCAATGGAATTCTATGCACTGTTCAGAGCAGAGCTTATCCCGGTAGCTGTGTTTACTCCTTCAAAGCCCTTTAGCTAGGCTTCAACTCTAATTTATAGATAATTGGTAATTATAAAAAGCAAATAGTAAAGACTTATCCACTGACAATGAAACTGACTTTGATTTATATCACATAGGAAAAGAAAATGTGGTATCTCTTTTGTATATTTCCTCCAACCTACTTTTGTGTTCTATCAATTTGTAGTTCTTAGAGCTCTCCCCTGATGCTCTGTTAATACTTGGGAGGTATAATAATTAATAATGAAGTAAGTCTTTAAACAATGCTCATTTTATACATGGAAAAGAGGAATGATTTGAAAGTCATACATTCCTGTTACGTAGAGTGGACATGGCTTCTTTGGGACTTACTTATTCTATCCACACAGGAGGCCTCAGCGACTCTGAATTACCTTTGCATTATGCTCTGTTACCTTTATGTTAGTGGATGCAAACTAACATGGTGACATTGTGACATACTCTGGGGTGTAGGTGACAGCCACTGTGGAATACCATCCTGTCACTGCATTTTAGGATTAAAGAAAAATGGGTCAACTGCTGAGACTAAGAAATTTCTGTAGGAATGTGGAAACATATCAAGTGCAAACCTTCACTGTCCTGCAAATCTGAACAAACAGACCTCAGTGTAACTGTCAAGACCAATGCTGCAAATAGTTTTTCAGACCTGGCATCTCAGTGAATCTGGACTGACTGGCTGGAGAGGAAAATAATAAAATGAAGACAACAAAGACCCAGCCCTGCACCCAGGATGATCAAATGAGACACAGAAAACAAACTCTTTAATAAAGCTGATCTGGAAACAGAAGTATAAGAGAATGAATAGGCAGAGTCCCTGCTGTCAAGAGAAAGTTCATAAAACCCGGAGAGAAAGGGCAAAATTCTCAAAAGATGCTCTACAAAAAACTCCACTTGACATTGAAAGGCACGGTGGTAGTAACCTAGCTGAGCAGGAGGGAACAAATGGCCGCAAGAAGATGTACTCAGTTGAAAAGAAAATAAAGAACTAACCCAAAGGCACTGTTGTTTCACTTATAGGGAAGAGTGAGACCCAGTTTGGGAAGGCATTCAAGGTATCAGGTCAGGTCTTTCATTCCTTTTAAATAGGAGACTCTATAAAAGCACAAAAAGTAAGAATATCATCATATAGATATGCACTATGAATCTTTCAGTAGATTAAATTAGCATGGTTAGAATACAGTGGTTAATTAAAATGCTAAGAGGAAATGCTTCCATGCACTTACGCTCAGCCTTGGCTGTACAGTAGAAGCACTTCAGTACCATGAGAGATACTAAGCTCTGAATTTTATACCCAAACATTTTAACCTAGTTTGCCAGTGCACTTGATATTGAGTCCTCTTAAAACACCCCTAGGTAATTCTATGTTGTGCCTAACATGGAGAGCTATGACTGCAAGGAAGCATTGGTTATCAAACTCCAGCAATATCAGTATCCCATGAGGGCTTGTTCAAAAGAGCTCTTCAGAGTATTTGATTGTTTATAATGTGACCCTAAGAAGTAGCACTCTTAGCCTGGTCTCAGATGCCTCTTCTATTATTAACCCTTTTTGTTTTCAAAATAGACTGGAGAGACACAGCAACCATACACAGTTTATGATATTGACTACACATATGTATATATTTATGTATATGTGTTTATGTACACACAAATATATCCACATATGCAAACACGCACTTTGCTATATACCACACACAAACAGCTCCACATGTGAACACATCATCTCTAATTGCACACAAACAGATGTATCAAGATGCATATGAACAAACATATCCATGGACACATAGATAGATAGATAGATAGATAGATAGATATGTATATATATGTGTGTGTGTACATATGTGTATGCATATACATATATACATATATGGATATATGTGTCTGTGTTTCTACACATAAATATGAGTGTATATGTTAATAAATTGATATATATATATATGGATATATGTTTCTGCATACATAAGAATGAATGTATATGTTCATAAATTGAGATGTATATGGATATATGTGCCTCAGTTTGTATACATAAATATGAATGTATATGTTCATAAATTGAGACAGGATCTTAGGTAGCACAGCTTGGACCTTAATTCCCTATATAGTTGGGGATGGACCTTGTGCACCTCATACTTCCTTCTCCCAGGTGCTGGGATTATAGACATAGATATGCATACCATCACACTCATGTACATTAACTGCTACTTATCTATCTCAGGGTTTCATATATTCTAGGCAAATACTCAACCTACTGGGCTGCCTCCATAGACCCACTATATCCTGATTTCAAAAGAAATCACATAACGGTTTTAGGAAGATAGAAACAGAAGTTAGGAATTAAATATTAAAAGATTTAAAATGTTACAAAGGTTTGATAACAAATAGTATTTGGCCACAGAGAAATCTATCATTTTTATATTATTTGGCTGTTAAAGGAGATAACAGGAGTTTCTCCTATTTTTTTGGTATTCTGTGGCACTCAGTTGAAGCAATAATACATTGTAATAAAATTTAACCTTATTTAATTAGGAATGTGTCCTAATACATCACAACAGAAAATTTCTTAAATTTTATATTGTCAAGTTTACATTCTTAATCATAAATACCTTACATTTAAAACACATGAATATTAAGCCTTGTTCTCAAATATCCCCTACCAAAATCTCCTGAGCAGAGAGGAATTCAGTGATTTAATTATATGCATAAAATTATCCACACTAAAACTCAGAAATAATGTTCAAAACAGATCCACTCTTATTACAGTAGACAGAAAATTCAATTGAGGGTGTGTGTGTGTGTGTGTGTGTGTGTGTGTGTGTGTGTGTGTGTGTCTTGAAACTGCATATAACATTTTTAATTTTGTATTATTAATGGGAGCACAAAGGTGTCTGAGCTTTCATAAATCCTGAAGGATGTCAGTAACCTGAGCTGTCACATCCTGCAAGCAACAGACCGAAAATGAATCCTCCCAAATGTGGCCAAGAAAAGCCAGGCTTTGTTTTATTGCTTGAGGCCCCCCAAACCATCCAAGATTGATGTCGACTCTGCATATTTTGTCCATCTCTGTCAAGTCCTATCAATTCTTCTTTCAATTCTTATTCTTGTCCTTCCACCTCAGCCTAACATTTATTAGCTTTCCACCAAATCCTCTCCTCTGCACCAAGCTATCTCGGATCTCCTTTCTATTCTTTCAATCAATCTCTTTCCCACTGCTAGAATGACTCTTCTAAATGAGGGGTTAGCAAACCACAGTTTAAAGGCCAAATCTAGCGTTCTGCCTGCCTACTACGTGTGTGTGTGTGTGTGTGTGTGTGTGTGTGTGTGTGTGTGTGTGTGTGTGATATCTGTATACAAGTTACTGTGTGTATATTTATTAGTGTTTGAGAAAGGTCCCAGGCACATATGTATGTATATATGCAGATATGTTTGTGTGTAAACAAATGGATGTGGGATGTGGGGTGTACATAAATGTATTTGTGTATGAACATGTAAATATTTGTGAATATGATTATGATGTGTGTGGACAAGAGGAATTGTTTGTGTATGTGAATGTAGAGATGTGTGTGTATGTGTGCATATGTGAATATGTTTGTCTGCAATTAGAGATGTTTGTGGGTATGCAAAGAGAAATTTGAGTACATGTGGAGATGCTTGTATGTGCAAATGTGGAAGGGGAACTGATATATCAGTTGCCTTCCTCAGCCATTTTCCACCATATTTTTTGAGACAGAGTCTCTTACAGAACCTGGAGCCTATCAGTTCTGCTGGGCTAGTTGGCCAGCAAGCTTTAGCACATCTGTCTCTGGCTGCCCCGTGTGTACTGACAGAGCAAAGTTTTCACTTGAGTTCTGAGAATTGAACTTGAACTTCATTTTTACAGCAAACATTATATCAACTGACCCCCCCCACCCGCCGTGCCTTAATTATTCATTTTTGAGATTATACCGAAATATAAACATACATATTTACTTACTGTTCAATTCTGCTTTCATACTAAAAGGGTAGCATTGAGTGGCAGCAGCAAACACCATTATCATACAAATATCCAAGGTTATTTACTGTTTAGTTCTTTGAGAAGTTTTTCAAAATTCTTGCCTTTCAAAGTATGATCCATGGAACTTAAACATCAACACCACCTGAAGATTACCCTAAGCCAGATAAAATTGATTATGTATTTTAAGGAAATCTGCAGTAGAGTCAGAGCGTGCTACACTGAAAAAGCACAAGCAGCTATCAAGTACGCATGTGATCTTACAAATTACCTGCTCAAACCTTTCTGAGACCTAACAGATAGCAGTGCAACATGTGGTCTGCATATGGGTGTCACTCACGTAAGCCCTCATTGAACCACAGAGGATCCTTGCCTAATAGTCACAATTCACTGGGAGCTATAGACAAGGATTCAAGCATCTCCGTTTAAACTAGCAACAAAGAATTTGCTCAGAAGCCTAAAGGCTGATGAGATGGACTTCTCTGTATGAAATGGATTGCGCAAGAACACACAGAAGCTAACAACGTTTCAAAGAAGACTTCTAATTAATGAGCTAGAGGTAAAGACTAAGTGAATCAAGAAACTTAGTCCTAGGTAGAAATATCTTGAGTCAGGATTGACCTATATGATCCCATATCTTCACTAAGAATTCTGGACACTGCAATTAGACAGAGGGCAATGGGACCAACCATAAAGATACTGGACATCTGCTACAGAGAGAATCTCACGCTCGTGAGATGCTTGACCCAAGAAACACTTTATGTAGATTCTAAAACTGTCTTTCTTTTTATTTTTATTTAGCAGCAACGTCTATAGTAGCAGTATACCTTCTCAGGAACTCAGGGCCACTACCTATGTTCTCTAGTAGCAAAGCTATAGTGAATGAGAAAAATCATGCATTTATTTATTAGGGATGATGACATATTTTCCCTAAAGTGAATGACAACGAAGTAGCTGAGGTCAATTTACAACAGTGTCTTGGAGCCCAGAAGACCTGGCTGTATCATACCACCAGGACATTACTACAGGCTAACTTTTAAAAAGACAGAGTTCTGACTTGACTTTTTAAAACAAATATAAAATGAAGACATGTTCAAGATTTCACTTAATCCATTATTCATGCAGAGATGGGTGAGATATTCTAAGTTCAAAAGAAAAGTCACAGCAGAATCTATCTACAGGGACCCAAAGAATGTGGAGATGAATTTAAAAATAGACGCACGAGGAGAGGAGGCTGGAGTGATGGCTCCACACTTGATAGTACTGGCTGCTCGTCCAGACAACTCAGGAGAGAGTCCTAGTGCCCACATGGTAGCTCACAACCATCTGTAACTCCAGTTTCAGAAACTCCAATGCCATTTTCTGGCTTCTGTCAGCATTGCATGTACATGGGATACAGACTGGCAGGCAAAATGCCCATACACATAAAATAAAATGACAAAAGAAATACATGCAGGGTGGGGAGAGGGGATCATCCTCCATTGGGTTAAACTCATGTATACAGATAGTAATTCTTTTACATGACTGCCATTTATGTACAAAATATTCAGCTACCATTCGCATGGCAGCTCTACAGGGAAGAAATCAGAACCCATTGTGCTATACAATTTAAGTTTCTGTTACAGTCCAGCACCCTTTCTAATTGATCCTAAATTTCTTTCACTAGAAAGGCATCAGGAAGTTCCTCTAAGTCTCATATTGTTCCTTCCATGAGACCACTTTGTTCTCACTCTCACCATGGAAATCCTTAGCCTGGTAACTCCTCACTAGGTTATGTGTAATGTTTCAAGTATTGACCACAGGCAAACTAGCACATAAGGGAAAATATTGACTGGAATTTAGTATGTGCTATGTATGCTTTAATACCATAACTTTTGTTGAATCTATCTATATCTATATCTGTATCTGTATCTGTATCTATATCTATATTTATTCAGAGAGAGAGAGAGAGAGAGAGAGAGAGAGAGAGAGAGAGAGAGAGAGAGAGAGAGAATGGGGATGATACTGGGACAGAAAACATACACCAACACCCCAGTAAATTATCAAAGAATGATGTGAGTTGTATGTGGACAAAAAGCAAGTAGGAGAAGCTTATTGCTAGAGTTCACCAAACATTTTTAACACTAAGTTGCTCAAGTCCCTATTGACTGACATTATGAAGGAGGAGAAGGAATAAGGAGACCTTGGTCAAAGGTGTAATATAACACAGCTGTTTGCAGTATCCCGAGGGACTGGCTGCAAGCGTCCCTGCCAGGCACTCTTTGTCTTCCACACCTTCTTTATGAACTCCCAAAGTTCCTTCAAGAAAACAGTGCAATGTATGTGTTTAGCCTACATGGATCCTCCACATATTTTAAATCATCTCCATATTACTTTCTGTACTTCACATAGCCTATGTGTGATGGAGATAGCATATATACCATATTGTTTATAGAATCGTGCTTTTAAAACAACTTTGCCCATAGTTAATACAGACACAGTTTTTCTCATAATACATCAAACCCAATATTGGTTAATTATACAATAATTTATGGACCAAAAGGATGACCCAAAGATAGTCTTTAATTTCTTTCATATTTACTATAAATACAAGTATCTTGACTCCTGCCTCAGGCAACAATCCTGTCTCTGTGTCCTGCTGTAAATTCTGATCAAACTTCAACACTCAATACTGCTTCCCTTTCTTAACATAGAGTCACCCACAAATAAAGTAAGTTCTCCAGATATGGTAGGTGCTTTTTACAGTCCTCTCAGTGAATCCGAGTTGATACAGTCCACCCACCCCACACCTCACTCTCTAGTATAAAAGCTCCATATCCAACATTCCAGCTTCTCCTTAGCCAGCTACACATTACACTCTCCATCTATATTCATCCTGTGAAGCTTTTTCTATCAAGAATTACATGCACCAACTACACACCCTTTTCGGTCACTCTTAATGGAATCACAGCACCCTCCTTCTCCAAGTTTTCCTTGGTCTCATTCTACCCTCTCATTCTTGGCATTGCTGTTGATGGTTGCTTTAAGACAAAGTGCGCACAATTATTGTGGATGTTTAACAATAACCCTTGGGGCGTTCATGCAGGATGAGCAGTAGTCATTATAAAAGATATTTTTCTTTCCAATGCGAAGTTCATGGCTCATATCCTGTATAATAAAGATAGAGCAATATAAAGAAAAGAATATGTTTCAGGTGACTTATGGAACTGAAGACCTAAAGAAAGAGGAAATAAAAGTACTTTATAATGGGTGACTTTCTTCGACTGTAAGTAGTTACTGAGATGCCTGTTGGAAAGAATTCTGGAATCGTAATCCCTCTTCACAGCATTTAAGAGTACATGAAGTAATAGAAAACTTGAAATCAAAAGGAGGCTCTATGTGACACTACCTCTGCATACTACATGTGTGGGTGTGCATGTGTGTGCTGTATTTTCAGTGTATGTAGAGACCAAAAGATGAATTTAGCATCAGTGCTTAGGTTCCTTCTCTCTTCTAGTTGACATACAGTAGTAATTCACTCATCTGGAACTTTGCCATGTGGGCTAGGCAAGCTGGCTTGGAAGTCTCTAGAAGGGCTCTGAGCTCTGCAACTCATCTCACAGTGCTGAGATTTCAGGCTGATGTTTCCCTACTTAGTTTTTTTAAATTTTACTTTTCTTAAAGTTTTTAAAATTAGCCCTCTATCAGATGTAGGATTGGTAAAGATCTTTTCCCAATCTGTTGGTTGCCATTTGTCCTAATGACAGTGTCCTTTGCCTTACAAAAGCTTTGCAATTTATGAAGTCCCATTTGGTGATTCTTGAGCCTAGAGCATAAGCCATTGGTGTTCTGTTCAGGAAATTTTCCCCTGCGCCCATGTGTTTGAGGCTCTTCCTCACTTTCTCTTCTATTAGTTTCAGTGTGTCTGGTTGATCTACTTCGACTTGACCTTTATACAAGTGGGTAAGAGTGAGTCAATTTTTATTGTTCTACATGCTGACCACCAGTTGAACCAGCGCCATTTGTTAAAATGCTGTGTTTTTTTTCCATTGGATGGTTTTAGCTCCTTTGTCAAAGATCAAGTGACCATAGGTGTTTGACTTCACTTCAGTTCTTCAATTTTATTCCACTAATCTACCTGCCTGTCTCTGTACCAATATCATGGAATTTCTATCATGATTGCTCTGTAATACAGCTTGAGATCAGGGTTGGTGATTACCCCAGTTGTTAAGAATAGTTTTCACTATCCTGGAGTTTTGTTATTCTAAATGAATTTGCAAATCGCTCTTTCTAACTCTTTGAAGACGAGTTTGAATTTTAATGGGGATTGCATTGAATCTGTAGACTGCTTTTGGTAAGATGACCATTTTTACTATATTAAACCTGCCAATCCATGATCATAGGAGATCTTTCCATCTTCTGAGATCTTCTTCGATTTCTTTCTTCAGAGAGTTGAAGTTCTTGTCATACAGATATCTAATATATACAAAGAACTCAAGAAGTTAGATTCCAGAGAACCAAATAATCCTATTAAAAAATGTGATACAGAGCTAAACAAAGAATTCTCAACTGAGGAATACTGAATGGCTGAGAAGCACCTAAAGAATTGTTCAACATCCTTAGTCATCAGGGAAATGCAAATCAAAACAATCCTGAGATTCTACCTCACACCAGTCAGAATTGCTAAGATCAAAATCTCAGGTGATAGCAGATGCTGCAAAGATGTGGAGAAAGAGGAAGACTCCTCCATTGTTGGTGGAATTATAAGCTGGTACAATCATTCTGGGAATCAGTCTGGAGGTTCCTCAGAAAATTGGACATAGTGTTACCTGAAGACCCAGCTGTACCACTCCTGGGCATATACCCAAAAGATGCTCCAACATATAAAGGATACATGTACCACTATGTTCATAGCAGCTTTATTCATAACAGCCAGAGGCTGGAAGAATCACAGATGCCTTCAATAGAGGAATGGATGCAGAAAATGTGGTACATTTACACAATGGAGTACTATTCAGCTTTTAAAAATAATGACTTCCTGAAATCCTAAGGCAAATGGATGGAACTAGAAAATACCATCGTGAGTGAGGTAACCTGCCGCAGTCGGCAATCTTGGAGGTTCCAAGGATCCGCGGGGGGACCCCTGTTGAGGACACTCGTGGAGCGGAGACGGGATGGCAAACAGAGACACAGACACAGAGAGAGTGTGGTCAGCTGTTGTAACTTTACTGAGAGAGCATCAGACATTTATATACAATTTTTATTGTATAACAATCTTGGACCATGGCCAAGAATATTTGATTTTTCTGTAAAAAGGTACAGCTTGCTTTTTTTTTAGACGAGCCGCAGTCAGCCAGCCTAGTCTAGTTTTCCGTTTTTCACACCAAGGAGGAAGTTTCAGGGGACCGCAAGTCTAGCATATCTTATGCCATCAGGTCTGTGCACCTAGTTCTAACGCTCTAGTTAACCCTTTGATCCCATCTTCGCTAGTCCTGTAGATGCACATCCAAGGCTTGGGGCAATAATATTGCATGCCTGATCCCTGTCTAAAGCATCTGATGATCTGTGACCTCACCTCCCATTTCTCTTCCTCTGAGAGCACACACCAAGGAGGACGGGCTCTTGTCAATCTTTCTGACCAAGGCAGTGACAAATATCTGACCCTATATCCATCCTTAGTAACCCACCTATCAAAATTCAAATCATATTCTCCAGTATATGGTAATGGAGCATCCGTTGGTCAATACACATATGGTCCCCTGTAAGTACCTGGTTGTCACCACCTGTTTCTATACTCTGTAAAATATTCATAGCTGACCCAAAGCTCAAGGAATCATTTTTCAACAGTTCTACCAACACCCTAATAAAAGAAGTATCACTATCCTTATAAGTATAATTCTTTGTTAAATCTTTGATTTCCTTATCTATAAGAGAAGACATAATCTGTAACCTTGGAGTCCCTGTCATCAGAGGCTCTGTCTGCTGTAAAGAGGAAGTAGGAAAGCTTGTGGTATTAGTAAGCAAAAATAGATCAGGACCTTCTGTCCTATTATTAGAGGAAGTCTCTGTCTTGCCAAGATCATACTCAGAATCAAACAAAGAAAGAGTAAAGAAATAAGTGCTGACAACAATCTTTCCCATGACCCAGATGCCCATCAGCCCAGAGCCAAGTTTGTAGCAGGGGGCAAGTCCAGGTGTACATCTTCTTGGAGTCCGCCGCACCCAAGCAGGGGGCTTAACCACGTGTGGTGCGAACCCTCGAACCGGCTCCCACTCAGGCGTCATGTCTGCCCCGGAGCTCGGTTATCTCTGCTGTAGGCGCGGCAGTAACCCAGTCACAAAAGAACACACATGGTATATACCTCTGAATCTTGGAATACCCAAGATACAATTCACAGATCAAATGAAGCTCAAGAAGAAGGAAGACCAAAATATACATGCATTAGTCCTTCTTAGAAGGGGGAACAAGATACTCAGGGAAGGAAATACTGGGACAACACATAGAACAGAGACTGATGAAAAAGCCATTCAGAGACTGGCCTACCTGGGGATCCATCCCATATGCAGCCACCAAACCCAGTCACTGTTGTTGATGGCAAAAAGTGCTTTCTGACAAGAACTTAATATGGATATCTCCTGAGAGGCTCTGGTAGAGCCTTACTCATACAGATTAAGATGCTTGCAGCTAACCATCAGACTGAGCTAGGGACCCAATGGAGGAGTTAGAGAACTGACTGAAATAGCTGAAGGGGTTTGCAACCCCATAGGAAGAACAACAATATCAACCAACCAGACCTCTCATAGCTCCCAGGGACTAAACCGCCAACCAAAGAGTACACATGTGGGGACCCATGGCTCCAGTCACACATGTAGCAGAGGATAGCATTGTCTGGCATCAGTAGGAGGAAAAACCCTTTGCTCTGTGATGGCTTTTTTCTCCAATGTAGGGGAATGCTAGGGTGTTGAGGTTGGGAGTGGGTAGGTGGGAGGGGGAACATCCTCATAGAAGCAATGGGAGGGAGGATGGGCAGAGGGGGGAACTGGGAAAGGGAAATGTAAGTAAAATGTAAATACATAAACAATACAGTACTGTACAATACAAAAAATAAAGTTTTTAAATTTAAAGTTTTTTAAATGACATTTTAAAATTAAAATATAATTACATTTCTTCCTTCCCTGTACTCTTTCCAATGCCTTCCTATGTTTCCCCCTCATTCTCTTTCAAACTATGAGATTATTTACATTATTGTTTTTACATACATATGTATTGTGTTGTTTGTATATATATGATTTCAGGTCTTACCAATTTGAATTAGATAACCTCACAGCTGGTGAGGCTAATTCTCCCTCTCTCAATAATCATTAGTTGCCTAAAGTTGTCTAGGGGTGAAACGTCTCAAGCTTTTTCTCCTTCCTCATTAGCATGTATATTTATATTATCATTGTTCACTTTTGTATAGGTTCCTGTATTATTACAGCATCATGATCAAAGCTTCCCTGTTATTTCTAGGAGACACAACCTAACAACAGACTTCCTAGTCCTTTGACTCTTACACTCTTTCTGACTCCTTTTCTGAAATATTCCTGAGCCTTAGGTGCAGGACTTGTGTTGTGTGTATAATCATTACAAGCTGGTTCTCCACAATCCATTGACTTCTGCATGATGACCTGTTGTGGTTTTCTGACTTGATCAGTTTTTTGTAATGAGATGGCTCTTTGATGGGCATGAGAACTATACCAGTCAGAAGGTACAAGGATCAGCTTTAAAATGCGCTTAGGAATTGCACTGTTCTTGTAAAGTGGTGCTCATAAGTTCTCTTCTAAGATACATGACTTCACTAGCCCTGGAAAGATTGGCAAGGATAAGGCATGATTTTCCTTCTACAATTTGAGCCTTAAGTCCAATTAGATAGTTATTAGTTACTACTAGGATGTGAGTATCACTGTTCCATGTTTAGTAATTCCTTGTCCTGCTGGTCACACTTATAGTTCAAACTCAGGCTCTAATGCTTGTGAGACACGTGCCTTGCTAACTGAAGCATCTTCCTAACTCTACATAGTGTTGATGATACAGTAAAACAACACTGTGCCATGGCATCTTTAGATAGAATAATTATCCCACTCCACAGATGAGGAAAGCCATGTCAAGAGCTTAGTACTTACCTCACATCATTTAGCTAACAGGCAATACAGTCATATTCCTGACTTAGGAACACAAAAGGACTCACCTCAGTTATTTCTTCTTTTCATGATAGATTTGACTAGACACATTAACAGAGGGAAGGTGGTCCCAGTTCACAGAGCCACCACCCCCATGCAGCATGTCATGGCTGTAGTTTTTAATCGACCCGTATATTCTGCAGATGCCTTCTACTTTCAGTGACACCATGAGAGCGTTCTAAGCCTCAGTGGAGCCACAAATTCAAAATAATGCCTAGCTTAATCTTATTTAGACTGAAAACTAACTCTCTCTCTCTCTCTCTCTCTCTCTCTCTCTCTCTCTCTCTCTCTCTCTCTCTCTCTCTCTCTCTCCCCCACCCCCACCCCCTCTGGTAAGAGACAGACACAGAACTTCAGCTATGGAAGTCAGTGATTTGAGAAACAAACCAAAATATGTATAGCCCATTTATTTCTCTGCAAAGAAATTGTTATATTTGATAGCAACAATAAAATCCATTAAAATCATTCTGTAGGAGTTTTCTTGAAATATTAATAGCTGGTGTTTTTTTCTCCCTGACCATGGGTAATAAGCATAATCTGTCAATAATTAATTACAAGGGAAAAAGATCCAAGAGCAGGTTGCAGCCATTTTATAGAGGCAATTCCCTTTCATTAACATTTGCTTGCCCTAGAAGTAGTAATAAGAAATGTACTCAACCTTCACACCTGTAATTAATTCCATTACAAGGCTGTGTCTCTGTAAAACAGCAAAAAGCTAAGAAGTCTAAGTCCCTGGCAGACTCCAGTGGCAGTGGGTTTCAGTGGCATAGTTCAATGCATTTATATTATATCAACATATTTTTATTAAGCATTGATTCAGTGCAATGGTGACTCACTTTTTTTTTTTATTAACTTGAATATTTCTTATATACATTTCGAGTGTTATTCCCTTTCCTGCTTCCGGGCAAACATCCCCCCCCCCCTTCCTTATGGGTGTTCCCTCCTGACCCTCCCCCATTGCCGCCCTCCCCGCAACAGTCTAGTTCACTGGGGGTTCAGTATTAGCAGGACCCAGGGCTTCCCCTTCCACTGGTGCTCTTACTAGGATATTCATTGCTACCTATGAGGTCAGAGTCCAGGGTCAGTCCATGTATAGTCTTTAGGTAGTGGCTTAGTCCCTGGAAGCTCTGGTGGCTTGGCATTGTTGTACATATAGGGTCTCGAGCCCCTTCAAGCTCTTCCAGTTCTTTCTCTGATTCCTTCAACGGGGGTCCTATTCTCAGTTCAGAGGTTTGCTGCTGACATTCGCCTCTGTATTTGCTGTATTCTGGCTGTGTCTCTCAGGAGCGATCTACACTTCTGCACTTCTTTGCTTCATCCATCTTGTCTAATTGGGTGGCTGTATATATATGGGCCACATGTGGGGCAGGCTCTGAATGGATGTTCCTTCAGTCTCTGTTTTAATCTTTGCCTCTCTCTTCCCTGCCAAGGGTATTCTTGTTCCCCTTTTAAAGAAGGAGTGAAGCATTCACATTTTGATCATCCGTCTTGAGTTTCATTTGTTCTAGGCATCTAGGGTAATTCAGGCATTTGGGCTAATAGCCACTTATCAATGAGTGCATACCATGTATGTCTTTCTGTGATTGGGTTAGCTCACCAGGATGATATTTTCCAGTTCCAACCATTTGCCTACACAATTTCATAAACTCGTTTTTGATAGCTGAGTAATATTCCATTGTGTAGATGTACCACATTTTCTGTATCCATTCCTCTGTTGAAGGGCATCTGGGTTCTTTCCAGCTTCTGGCTATTATAAATAAGGCTGCGATGAACATAGTGGAGCACGTGTCTTTTTTATATGTTGGGGCATCTTTTTGGTATATGCCCAAGAGAGGTATAGCTGGATCCTCAGGCAGTTTAATGTCCAATTTTCTGAGGAACCTCCAGACTGATTTCCAGAATGGTTGTACCAGTCTGCAATCCCACCAACAATGGAGGAGTGTTCCTCTTTCTCCACATCCTCGCCAGCATTTGCTGGGTGACTCACTTTTAAATGTGAAGACCATCCTCTATTAGGCTGTCCTGGGACATGGAGAAGTCCCTAAGTAACCTGATTGCTACTCTGTACTCACACACTCAGAAAAGAAACTATTCCATCCTGGAAAAAGACTAATTACAACTTAGGAAGTAAACAATTCACAAGTCTCAGGATGTCCCTGAAACAAACAAGATTACCAAGACCTCTTCCTCTTCAGGGTTCTGAAAGCAGTAAGACCTGCTATGGAGAGAGGAGACTGACATAGTCAGATGCCTACAAGCTATTAAAAATAAAACTCCAGGAACCCAGATTTAAGGAGCTGCACACCCCACCTACACATTGGGTTAGGATTTGCTGTGATGTAGCTTCCTTTGAGTCCTCCATGCTCCTGTAAATAACCGCCACCCACGTTCCTGTAAATCAACCTGATAATCTTATTCTCTTGCCAATTTAGACCTTAGCAGAACTATTACTTGGTTCTAGTCTTATCTGAGCTGAGTTCACATTTGTTTGAATCTCCAAAGGAAAGGTCACACAGCATGACTCTATGTCCCCAGTTCTTAGGAGGCAATTTAAAAATCTCTAGAAATTTTCAAGGCATAAGCATATTTTTGTCATTCAAGTCATCCTCCTTACAGCAGGCCTCAGTCCATTCTAACAAGGTGACTTGCTGTGTCATCAAAGAAATTAAGTTAGTGACTCAGGACAGAGATGGATACATGATTAGAGATTTAGGCCATGTGGTATCAGCCAACCTCTGGGGAGAAGAAAAGGACTAGAAATGGAGTTCAATTTCATGGGTGATGATTTAATCCATTATTCTTGCATAATGAACTCCCAATAAAACCTGTGGTTCTGAAAGCATGTTAGAGAGCTTCCATGCTAAGCCTTACGTTGCTGGGACATCAAGGTGACAGGAGGGTAGAGCATCTCTGTGAATACTGAGGTCTAAGATGCTGTTGGGTACCTGCTTCCTCTTCTGGATGCTGCCATTACCATCTTTGTCCTGCAATAAAATATACTGTAAATTGCTATGCTGTGTTTTCTGAGTCATGATAATGAAGGCTGAAACCTGAGGGGAAAGATGACTCTCTCAAATCTGTAGTCAGCTGGTCATAAGTAAGAGCTCCCTGGAGAACCCCAATTTACCACTGCTATATGATGGAAGGGAAGTCTCTGAGGACTGGATTTCATCCCCAGCATAACTGAGAATAGTTTGAGAAGTCATTACAGAAGAAAAAGAAGGAGTAGGAATAAAAAGAGGAGGGAGGAGAAGGGGAGGGAGAAGAGAACATTGCATGAGGGTTGGAAAGATGACACAATGGTTAAAAGAACATATTTGCATTTTTGCAGAAAAGCTGAGTATGGGTCTCAGCACTACCCACACCCTATTTTTCATCACTGTGTGCAACTCCATCTCCAGGGTCTCTAACACCCTTTTATGGACTCCAGGCATTGCACTCATATGTGTACAAGGCCCTCAACATCCACACAGATACACATAATTAAAATTAATGTGTTAAAACAAAAAAAGAAATAATTGAAGTAAAGAACATGTAAAGATGCTAAGATTTTGTGCCTGATTCTAGAGGCAAAGAATGTAATGAACAGGAATGAATAGTTAATAAAGTATCAATAAAAATAACAATAAGTGCTAGAGAGATGGTTCCATGATTAGGAACACTGGCTGCTCTTTTAGAAGAAGCAAGTTCTGTTCCCAGCATCCACCCAGATCCTCAAACGGCTGTAACTCCAGCTCTAGGTGAACTGACACTCATTTCTTTCTTACTTAAGTTTCTATGCACAAGTAAAGCATAGGCATGTATATGGGTGAGATAGCTAGACACACAAAATATAATAAAATTAAAACATAATTTTAAGAAAGAGGTGATGAAGTCAGCAAGGAAGAAGGTAGGGGAAGTGAGTAGGATGGACTCTGAATGTAGGGCATGGCTTCCTGACTTCACCATCTAGTCTAGACTCACAAGAGGAAATGGGTCAGTGAGATGATTAATTGGTTTTCAGTTCATCAGGATTGGATTTAGTGTCAGCAGAGAAATGAACCTCTGTGAACTTGAATGAGGGATTTTCCAGGTTAGGTTAATGGAGGTAGGAAGACAGTTCCACCACACCACCCGCTTAACTTTGGGGAGCACCATCCCAAAGGCTTGGATCTTGCATCTCATAAAAAATAAATGAAAAGGGAACTAAAGAACAGCATCCATCACTCCCTGCATTCTGACTGTAGTTCCAATGTCATCAGCTGCCTCATGCTCCTGCTGCCATAGACAAACTACCTCATAGAACTATAAGCCAAAATAAACCCTTCCTTTCTTCAGTTCCCGAAGCTAGATATGTTGTCAGAGCAATGAGAAATGAAACTAATACAGTGACTAAGGTGACCTGGCTCTGCCCTCATTGAATTACCACCCAGGAGGATAATCATAAAAATAAAATAAAATAAAATAAGAATTAGCAAAATTAGAGTAAAATGGTCTATTCCAGAAAGAATGGTTCTCAAATGTTGACTGAAAGGTATGTGTTCTTCTCTTCTGTTTGAGTAGCATCTTTTTCTCCTAGTAAAGACATGAACAGAAAGATCCATATGTCTAAATCAGGGCAAATATGAAGTCATAAGTTCCAGATGATAAGAGGGTCTGAGGAACTTTCCAGAAGCCATGCTCTCAATCATTCCCTTTATCTGTTATGTAACCTAGGACTCTTTTTAGACTTCACAGTGCATACCAATCAAAGGAGAATTTTGCTAAAATGCAGGAGGTTTTGCAGCAGGCTTTAGACTTTACATCTGTAGCAAAAATGCACACCGAGACCCCTGGGGTGGGCGTTACTGTTGCTCACAAACCTTGGTACTACAAGTTAGAAAAGTGAGCCATGGATGGAAACTGAATATGCTGTTTTCAATTTAATGATAGCAATGTGTTAGGAAAATTAATGAGAATCTATTCATAGCATTAACTTGATCTCAACATGACAATATCTGTGAGAAGTTGGGACTGAAACTGATGGCATTGGAATGACACCTAAGCCACAGGGATGGTGAGGCACCAAGTTCATGAGTTGAAGATTTGCTTAGGAAACTCAGTGAGACTCTTTCAAAATATACATTAAAAAGAGGAGGGCTGGTAAACTGGCTAAGCAGTTGAACGTACTTGCTGTTCTTGAAGAGAATCTGGGTTTCATTCCTTGCTCCCGTACAGTGGTTAACAACTCTGTATAACTCCTGTTCCAGGAGATCCTTTGCCCTCTGATGTCCTCTGCAGACACTAGGCACACACATGCTGCATATATATATATATATATATATATATATATATATATATATACATATATACATATGTACTCACAGATATAAATGAAATACAACTTTAAATGAAGGACTGAGGGTAGAACTCAGGGGTATTGCACTTGCCTTGTCTTTAAACAACATTCTGTGCACATTTAACAATTACCACATAATAATCTGGTTGCTTACACATATGTTATTGGTTTGCTTTGTCTGAGACAACCCATGCTGGTCTTGAATTCACTGTGTAGCCTAGAGTGACCTTAAACTTCAATAGTTTTAGGTCTACCCCCTACATGCTAGATTACAGATATGAGACACCATGACTATCTCCTGGGGCTGGGGATTGAACCCATTGCTGCATGCATACAAGGCAGGACTCCACAAACTGAGTCACATCTCTAGCCCTGAAATTACCACACGCTGAATGTGTGCTTGGGTGCAAGGAAAGGCTGCCCCAGTCGTCACCACAGCTGTCAATGTGTCTCTAGCTAGCAGTATCTATAGAGTTAAGGTCTTTTATACTCAAAAAAACCAAAGACATTGGGGGAAGCAATTCAATTTGAGGGTTGTTTTCTACCTCATAAGCAGCCTTTCTATCTATGTGACAAGTCTTCTGCTTTTCTTGTGTCTTTGGTAAATTGTTGATTAACCCACTTTCCCCCTGTCTATCCTAAAATAGTACTTGTTAGTTAAAACAATCCTGGATAGCACAGGAATCTGCCCAGAGTGCTCCTCTAAGCATAGCAGAGTAGATATAAGAAATGGACTGTACTTGCTCCCTAAAAATAAATTCTTCAGGTTGTCAGCCTACAAAGTCAGCTTGTGATCATTCAGATGCCTGGCTTCCCAGGTAAGGCTATTAGCATCATTTATCCAAGGTTCACAATCAAATAAGGAGCAAATGAATGTTCTGTCAGGCCCCAGTTTACAAGCAAACTGATAAGACAGCTATCAGCTATGTGCTCAAGCCAACCGTAAGGTCTGAACATGCACAGCGGTAGTGAGGAGCCCTTGCTTTAGGTGCCTTCCACCATCACTCTGTTTTTCTGAGGACATTGCATTTTCTCCCTCCCAGTGATTTTCCTAAGTCACTCAGAGCAATGGTGCAGTGGAGAATGATCCTGGCAAGGGGAAAGAAAACAAACACTGATAGTTACTATAATGAGGAGTAGACAGATAAAGTCAGAAGTAGACATAGCTGTACATAGGGATTTTCCATCATGCCATCAGGACAAAATAGGACTGTGATCCATACTCAATAGACTGCACATAAGGGACAGAAAGCAGAATTTTATTTATTTCTTTGTTGCTTTGTTTAATGTTTTTCTCTCTGGGGCAGATAAAATGGGTTTGTAAGAGTATCTGGGATGGGAGAGAGGTCAGTGTCAATCAAATGCTTTCCAAACAAGTATCAGAACCTGGGTTCACTTCCCAATATCCACATCAAAAAGCCAGGCAAAGTGGGAAACCCAGAACTGGAGAGGCAGACACAGGAGTATCCCTGTAACTCACCGGCTAGATAGCCCAGCCAACGAAGAGTTATAGTGAATAGAAAATAAAACACACACACACACACACACACACACACACACACACACCACGCGCGCACGCACGCACGCACACACGCACGCACGCACACACGCACGCATGCACGTACGCACACAGGCAGGCACTCCCAAATACAGGATGTCAGCCATTGAGGAAGATACCTGAAGTTACTTCTGGCCTTCACTCCTAAAGATTCTACAAAATTGACTGATTGAAACTTTACGGTTGTTGAGAGTTGGAATGTTGCAGGTCCAGATCCATATTACATTGGTTTGTCTTTAGTCTCCTTAAATTCCTCGCCTATCTCTGTGTCTGATTCAGCATCCTTCTGACTAAAATCTTTGGAGATATATTAACTTGACAAGCCACTACCTTCTACCAATGTATAGCAGAAATTTCCCCTATACAATGTTTCCACTAATGGTTCTTAAAATGTGTTACTTATAAAACCTACTTAGTATTGGGACCATCTGGATTTTTGTTCCTGGGTCATGTTTCCACTTACTTGGCAGAAACTCCATGTCTTTCCCAATCTTTAAAGCTTTTTTTAATTTCAGTTAATTAGTTTCATTTTAAATTTGTCTAGAAGCCAATATATATTCCCAGTGGTGATATACCAGGACAGTGACAAAGAGGGTCACTTTTATGTCTAGCCCACAGCACCATCATCCTGTCCTGTGGGAGTTCAGGATACTATTGTTCCTCCCATCAACTTTAGGTTAGAGAATGGTGTTGCTGTATTTTGTTAGTTTCAGTCCAGGATTCAGAGACAATGGCAAGCTGATCTTTGTTAGTTACTGTCTGAAAGAAAGAAAGAAAATGAAAGAAAGAAAGAAAGAAAGAAAGAAAGAAAAGAAAGAAAGAGAGAGAGAGAGAGAGAGAGAGAGAGAGAGAGAGAGAGAGAGGGAGGGAGGGAGGGAGAGAGAGGGGGAAGAAAAAAGAGAGAGGGAGAGAGAGGGAGAGAGAGAGAGAGAGAGAGAGAGAGAGGGAGGGAGGGAAGAGAGAGGGAGGAAGGAGGGAGGGAAGGAGGAGGAGGGAAGGGAGGAGGAGGTGGTGGCAGCAGGGGAGTGTAAGGCTAATATAAAATACTCAGACAAAGGCAAAGAACTTTCCAGACCCCTTTCTCACACACATCCTAGATATGCCCTAAGATTTGGTCCTCTTGTATTTGTCTATTTCATTTAGCTTGCAGAATTCTTCTTATCATTACTTTTCAGCCTGTACTTCTTTCCTTCCTTTTCCTCTTTAACCACTTCCTTCCCATGCTCCCCAGACTCTGCCAAAGAATTTGTCCTTCAAATATGCAGTGGGGGAATAATTCTCTTCCTCAGAAATTTGATGAAATTAGGCATTGTCAGGGTTGTATGGTCACAGATCCCAGAAACTCTAGTGGTTTCACATCACCATTCCCAGGTTGAGAGATGGCATCATATTGTATGGACAGTCACCTTTGCAATTGTCTGCTCACTGACCAAAGTGTGTGCAGGCAGAGGTCTACTGTATGTCAGAAGCATTCATTTGCCTTCAAGTGCTCCTCTCACTGACTGTCCCAAAATAACCAAGGTGATATTTGCCAAAGGTGATTTTGTTGTGACAGATGCCCCAGGTGACAGGAGTTCCCAGTTTCCTGGGTGTTTCGCTATTAGTGGACGTGCCATGGCAATGGCTCATGTAGCCCTGGTGTTTCAGTCTTCCTCAGTGGTAACAAACACAGCATGAATTATAGACAAAAGCACAGTTTAAAATCATAAATGTCTTCTGATTTTGAGAATACCTAACTGATATTACAATTTTTTTATTTTTATTTTAGACAATTGTAAAGGTAGGAACACACTACTTAGACTAAGCAGGGAATTTATTTTTCTCTTTAAAGAATGCACCAATAGTTATACAGTGAAACAACATCAATTAATTATGCCAGTCAATGACTGTCCACATTTCCAATAACTTACATGCAGGACCATCATAACAGAACCCATGTGGAACCATCCTGTTCAAGGCTGACATGTTGAAGTCTCTGGCAGGTTTTTAAGAGATGTGTTCCAGCTCTTCAAATTCTCTTTTGAACAGAATATTTACCCCATCTAGTCCCCAAACTATAAAATCCAATGTCAAGAATGACAATGGACCCAGTAATGATAAACTAATCATGAGCAAAGACAGTAGTGTATCCATCCCATTATGGATACACAGGATCTCTGTTCTCAACTGTATCTTCTGAGATTCAACATGATCATGATCCAATAAATCTACCCATGTCAAAAGGACAGAGTAGTACGTGGCTGGGGAGCCATGGCCTAAGGATAGCAGGTACAGAGCAAAAGTGGGGTTGAGTTGTATCCAATTCCCAGAAATTTTGTCCTAAGATAAGCTAGAATACCATCTACCCTGGCCCTTTGTTTCCTGCTACCCACGGCACATGTACTTGTGCTCCAACTTTTGCTCCACCAGAGGAAACTAATTAGCCAGGTAGCCAGGCTAAACTTCCTTTCCCCTTATAAGATCATGTCCAGCAGCACCTTGAATGCCAATGAAGCATCCCCAGCACACTGTCCCTGGCCAATGATGTACAACCACTCCAATATCCCCTACTGATTCCCCCAAAGGTTTAAATACCCTATGTTTCCCCACATTTAAATGAGCCATCTCACTGAAGCTGCCTCCTAAGGGTGTCCTTGCAGTGCTCACCACAGACTGAGGTCACTCAAAACCACCACCTCCATCCCATACCCACCCAATCCCAACCATTCCAACTTTCTCCAAGATCACTGGATGATCTCTCAGCTATGGATGGGCAAATGGGACCTGAATGGCAGAGTAGCAAGATAGTATGAAAGGGAGAGAGATATTCAGTAGTCACCCAGTCTGTTTCCCATGCAACTTGCTAGGCTGGAACATGAATACTAAGCTAACCTAAGGTGAGCTTTAATTGGTGCACTCTTAGTAATGTGTTGTTTGTAGTCGATTGTGGAGAACAAGACACACCTGATAAGGCAGCTCAAGTGGATTGCGACCTGTCCTCTCTAGCTCCTTGTTCTGGAGTTGTCAGCTCTGTGTCAGAATTTCCATATTTCAATAAGGATGATGGCAATTCTCAAAGGTTTATGTGAGGACTCAATAAATCATTACATTTTCTGTTTAACTTAGTATTCTGAAGCTATATTATTATTGATAACAGCAGCAATTAGAGGAAAGCTCCTTAATGACACACTGGCTTGAGAGGTTAATTGTGGACTGTAAGACATACGTAGTCAAAGTGATAGGGAAGTATAATCTGTTTTGCACCTTTCGAAGACCAATTGCTAAACAGTCAACAGTGAAAACAGTTTGGAAAAGTCTCGGGGAGGAGTGCACCCCTCTACTCCTGCACAGAAGAAGCTTAGCTTATAAAGTGAGTTCAATCCCAGCCTGGGCTACAGAAGGAAAACTTGGATGAAAGTAAATAAAATGATACAGCCAGCAAATACCATATTGCTTTACTATCAACATGATATTGGGCAACTGTTCTGTTATCTAGGTCTCTGTTTCTCAGCAGAGTGTGTTTTGTACTCTGTATAAAACATCATAAAGTACAAAAGGTGTTAATCAAAATACACCAGTGCTGTTCTGTTCCTTCAGGAACTCACAATACATGTGAGGATATGGTAATAGTGGAGTGAATGACTAGTCCCTTGCCTCCCATTCTGTCATGGTATGTGGTGCTGGGAGGATCTTTTCTTCAGCACTTCAATCTCTATAAAACCAGCAGACTCAACTACCCTAATCCAATAAAGATCCTATCACAGTGCTCAGCAAGTAACTGCTTCATAATAAATGGGAGCTGTTTTCCACGGTAATTCCGCGATCAGTTGAGCATCTTATATAAAGGTGTGTTCTTCCTCTCCCTATTCTTTCCAGTGAGCTACTTGATGAGAAACATTATGACAATTGCTACCATACCTTTCAAATGGGAGAGCAACATCCTCCCTTCAACCCCAGCTCTCAAAAGACTTATTTGTCTAATTAGCACTCTGGTTTCTGACCTTGAACTCAATACATACCAGGAGTCAATAGCAATTAAATAAACTTGTGGGACAGAGGAAGTGACACTGACTTATGAATCTCCAGTATGAATAATGATCACCAACTGACTATCCCTGACGGGAGGTTGTTGTGGTACCCTATCCATTTCACCCAGCACTGACTGCTTTTCCCATTTTTTTGTCATCAGATAAGAGAACTGAGTCTGTAGCAGTTCAAAGATCTCATCCAGGATCTCATATAAAATCTGGTATTTGAAGAAACACTGTCTAATCTGATGGTCCATGGAATAAGCCAGGAGACAGACTGTACTGTGATGTCTGATGACACACTGTCCTTTCCATATGTAACTATTATCACTCAACTCATTTTTCCTTCAGTGTTTCCTGTAATGTGAAACAGTAAAAAATACGAGCAGGGTTTGACACATCTAGGAAATGATGGAGAAACAGCAGGGATTAAAAAATGATCAAATATGAAAAGTAGTCCTTTGGTCATTAGTTGATCAAGTAACCCACAAAAAAATTAAGGGGAAAATCTTCAGATTCTAAACTGTGTGAATGAAAATTTTTGCAAAGACCCTGTGTCTGCAAAGATTGATGGACCATTTATAAGTTATGATAAAAAGGGTTGGATGTTGCAAGTCCAAAACTCAAGTTTATGTAATCTTGGGCTAGTTCTGGCTTCTGAATGGTTTTTCCTGGTTCCCTCTGTGTCAGAACGAGCATCGTGATTAATAGATAATAATATTTTGGAATCTATTAACCTAATAGTCCACCAGATTCCACCAATCCAAAAGCTAAGAATGTCATCAGATAGTGTCTAAAGCTTATAAGAGAGTCTTCATCTTGTAATCCAGCCTCTAACATATCAATGCACTTTTTGAAAGGCCTTGACTTATAAATCTTTTTTTTCTTTCTGTTACTATTAAACTCCGTGAAAATGCTTCCATGTTGGGACATTATTGTTAGGAAGATGTAAATATATATTTACATCACTCAAATAGTCACTCATATTTGCTTCAGAATAAACCACTTCCCTTGGTCCTTTGAGGTAGAAGCTTCTAGGATGATTGTAGTCTGGAACACATGGGATCTGCTCTGTGAGATAGGCTGGAAGACTGCAACTTTTATTTGAGGGACAAGACTTTGATGGCTGAGGTCTGTAGACCCAGGAGGACTATGAGTTTTCTAAGTCTTAGCAAATGTCTGACAGGCAACCCATACGCAGGGCCGAGGTAGGGATGGGAAATCAAAGTGACTTCTTGGTATCACAAGGAGTACACAGTTCTTGGTGCTTTCACAGAAGCTGAAAATCCATATGAATGTGTTTTATACCTCAAATAACAGTGGGTGCTTTGTGTAGACAACTTTATCAGTTCTCATCATACTTCATGCTGCTTTACAGAAGAGAAAACTAAGGTTTAGAAAGCCCAAGAACATGGAACCAATAGATGAGCAGTTCTCAACCTGTGGATCATGATCCCTTTTGGAGTTCAATGACCCTTTCATGAGGTTCACCTAAGAGAATCAGAAATCAAATATTCATATTATAATTCATAAATGTAGCAATAATTACAGTTATGAAATAACAATGAAAATAACTTTATGGTTGGGCATCACCACAACACAAGGAACTGTATTAAAGGATTGAAGCATTAGAAAGGTTGAAAACCACAGAAATAGATGTGTGAATCCAGGGCTAAACCCATTTTCCTGATGTTAAATCTTATGCTTTTACCAACTGCAAAGAGTATTAATCCACACTGTTGTCACATCAGTAGGTTTTAACTTTTGTTACTTTGTTATGTGAGTTATGTGTGTACATGCATGTTCTGTCATGTATGTGCCGGTAGGAGGACAGCCCAGAGGAGTCAAGTCTTTCCTTCCACCATGATGTGGGTCCTCAACATTAAAGCCTCAGATGTGAAGAAAAAGCTGAGTGTGTTTAATTCCAGCACTGAGAAAGCAGAGGCAGGCAGACTTCTGTGAGTTGGAGCCCAGCCTGGTCTACAAAGTGAGTTGCAGGTCCCCCATGGCTGTTACACAGAGAAACCCTGTGCAGAGAATGTAAGGAGAGTGGGGGAGCAGGAGTCTTTATCTACTAAGTAATCTCACCGCTATGGTTTGATATTCACAGAGTTGTTCAAGAAGAGGTAGATTAAAATTAATGAGGTGTCAGCGTTTGATGCATTTATAAAAGGGTTCGTAATATTTCTTTTCCAAGTCAATTTGTTTTTCTAGAGGATCTTCACTAGCTAGATATGTGTCCAGAGGGGGCAGCTGTTCTGGCTACACAGAGAAACTATAGTAGAAGAAGAAAGGAGGCCGGTGTTACTTAGCAATCTGCTCAACAATAAGAAGTGTGGTCTTAGGGGTAGGGTTGAATAAGGGTTAAGCTTAGGATTTGGGTTAGGACTAGGGTTAGAGCATTCCAACCAGAGCAGTTTGCTTGTGGTGTCTCTTCTCTAACACTCAGCATTAGGCACATTTTTTTGCTTCTTAAACTTTTTATATTTAAAAATATTCTGCTTGATGATCAAAGGGATGTATATCCTAAAAATGTCTATTTTGTTTTTCTTTTCTTTTATTCTCTTTTAATATTTTAATATAAATAGACTTACATCACTTTCCCCTGACTAATCCCTCTAAGTAAACCTCCCTTGATTCCCCTCATATCCCCCACTCTCAAGTTACCACCCTCTTATACTTTGATCATTTGTGTTACATGCTTACATGTATGTATGAATGTATGTATGAATGAATGAATGTATATATGTATGTATGTATATCCACTGAGTGTATTTTTGTTAGGTTTGTGTATATGGTTTCAAGCTGACTACTCAGCATTGCACAACTAATAAAGGGCTTAATGCTAGATAGTGCTATGTGTTGACATGTATATAAAGAAAAGAGAGGTCACTCATAGTCATGTGAGGACAGCATACAGGCATTTCAGACAGCAACTTGCCAATAGCTTGTACAATTCTACCAACAAGTAAAAGGCTTATACACCCCTTACAACTCTGTACAAGGAAACTTAAGCTTACAAATGTGTCAGTATGATCAATATGTAATGCTAAAAACAGTCAAAAATACCAAAATGATGTAACTGCCAATAATGAGCCAAGAAAAATCTTACAGGTTTATTAATAAATTTCATCTTATCTAGAAATCATATACTAAGGTGTTATCATCTGCACAAACTAGAGATCACAATGGAATGAAAAATGTATATGTGTATCTTTCTTTAATTCTTTAATTATGTAAATGAGGCTGGCCTCAGATTCCCTTGGTATCCAAGGGTGAACTTGATCTTCAGAGCATCCCTCCCATCCAATTCCCTGCTTCTGGGATTACAAACATGATCTATTTTGCCTAGTATATGTGATGGGAATAAAACAGAAGCCTTCATGCATGGTAAGAAAACACTCTTCCTATTGGCCAACTATACTCACCATTTTATTATATATTTTAGTTATCAAAAATATTGTATGTTGCATTCAGAAATCTTTCTCAAGTAAAAATAGTCTTACTCATCATGAAATATAAAATACCTAAAAAATGATATAATTTCCATACAATTGAAGGTTACAAGCCTTAACTAGCTTCTATCTAGGGAAGAAAGTAAGAAGGAAAAATGTAAACACTAAATTTAACCTTTTCCATGAAGTTCTCTTCCTTGTTGTTCTGAGGAAAATGTAATAAGGTTCTTATGCAAAGACGGGGAGCTGCCTCTGAGGATAAAAGCACTGAGTGCTCTTACAAAGCATCAGAGTTTGGTTCCCAGCATCAATGTGGCAGCTCTCAACTGTCTGTACCTCCAGCCCCAGAGGATCCAACATCCCTTTCTGGCCTTTATGTGCACTTACACACACATAGTGCACAGACATTCAAGCAGGCAAAAACACCTATAAACATAAAAGTAAATAAATTAAAATAGATAACTGTGTATAGTTAGTAGCTCTGTTACTCTGGCATATTGGTTTGCTCTTTGATTTGGCATAAGTTTTATGTCACAAGTGTTTCAGTAATTGAAAAGGATACTGCCTTTGATCATAAGGACGACTATAACAGAATGATACACACTGGGTGGCTTAGAAACTGTAGACATGTTTTTCACAGTTCTAGAGACTGGAGTGTTCAAAATCCAGGTGGCGACAGACTATTGGTGGGATGATCTTTGGATGGCCTTTGCTTCAGTCTGTTACATTTTTTGTCCCTGTTTTTCCTTTGCACAGGAACACTTCTGGGTTAAAATTTTGAGATGTGTGAGTGACCCCATCCTTCAACTGGGAACCATGCCTATCTACTGGAGGTGATCTCTACAGGTTGTATTCCCCCCTTGTAGGGTATTTCAGCTAAAGCAATTGCCTTTGGATCCAGGGAGCCTTTCCCTTCTCTGGAGTCTGAAACTTTCTAGTGGCTACCCACTAGGGTTCTCTATCCCTCACTGATATATGTTTCTATTCAATTTGCTGACCCTCTGTACTTCTCTCCTGTCCGATACCAGATCCTGCCCCCATGTACTCTTACCTTCCTTTCTTTGTCCCAGGTCTCTCCATTCCTCTACCTCATGTGATAATATTTTTAATAGGATATTTTGCATTTACATTTCAAATGTTATCCCTTTTCTCAGTTTCCTGTCCATAAACCCCCTATCCCATCCCCCTCCACATTCTTCTATGAGGCTGTCCCTCCACTCATCCACATACCCCTTCCTACCTCCCTGCCCTGACATTCCCTTACACTGGGGGTTCAGCCTTGGCAGGACCAAGGGCTTCTCCTCCGATTGGTGCCCAACAAGGCCTTCCTCTACTACATATGCACCTGGAGCCATGGGTCTGTCCATTTCTACTCTTTGGATGGTGGTTTAGTCCCTGGGAGCTCTGGTTGGTTGGTATTGTTGTTATGGGGTTGCAAACCCTTTCAGCTCCTTCAATCCTTTCTCTAATTCCACCATTGGGGACCCTATTCAGCTATATCAGACTCCTGTCAGCATGCATTTTTAAGCATCAGCAATATTGTCTGGGTTTGGTAGCTGCATGTATATGGGCTGGATTCTCAGATGAGTCAGGCTCTGAAAGGCCATTGCTTCAGTCTCTGCTCCAAACTTTGTCTCTGTATCTCTTCCTATGAATATTTTTGTTCCCCCTTCTAAGAAGGATTGAAGCATCTGCACAGTGGCTGTCCTTCTTCTTGGGCTTCATGTGGTTGTGGATTATATCTTGGGTAATTTGAGCTTTGGGGCTAATATCCACTAATCAGTGTATGCAAACCATCTGAGGTTTTCTGTGATTGGATTACCTCACTCAGGATGATATTTTCTAGTTCTATACATTTGTTTATGAATTTCATGAAGTCATTGTTTTTAACAGCTGAGTAGTACTCCATTGTACAAATTATATCACATTTTCTGTATCCATTCTTCTGTTGAGGGACATCTAGGTTCTTTCCAGCTTCTGGCTATTATAAATAAGGCTGCTATGAACATAGTGGAGTATGTGTCCTTATTAGATGTTGGAGCATCTTTTAGGTATATGCCAGGTAGTGGTATAGCTGGGTCCCCAGGTAGTACTATGTGCAATTTTCTGAGGAATCTCCAGACTGATTTCCACAGTGGCTGTACCAGCTTGCAATCCCACAACATTAAAGGAGTGTTCATCTTTTACCACATTCTCACCAGAATCTTTTAACACCTGAATTTTTGATCTTAGCCATTCTTATGGATGTAAGGTGGAATCTCAGATTTGTTTTGATTTACATTTCCCTGATGACTAAGAATATTGAACATTTCTTTAGGTACTTCTCAGCCATGAAGCCACAATTATGCTTGGAAATCCATAAACACAATCCACTATATAAACAAAGTCAAATAAAAAAACCCACATGAACATCTCAGTAGATGTTGAGAAAACATTTGACAAAACTCAAACCCCCTTCATGTTAGAAGTCTTGAAAAGATCAATAATTCAAGGCCTACACATAAACATAGTAAAAGCAATATACAGCAAACCAGTAGCCAATATCAAACTAAATAGAGAGAAATTTGAAACAATCATAACTACAATCAGGGGCTAGACAAGGCTGCCCACTTTGTCCCTACTTATTTAATATAGTACTCAAATCCTAGGCAGAGCAATCAGACAACAAAAGGAGGTCAAAGGGATACAAATTGGAAAGGAAGAAGTCAAAATATCACTATTTGCAGTTGATATGATAGTATATGTAAGTGATCCCAAAGTTTCACCAGAGACCTCCTAAGCCTGATAAGCAACTTCAGCAAAGTGGCTGGGTATAAAATTAACCCAAGCAAATCAGTAGCCTTCCTATACTCAAATAATAAACAGGCTGAGAAAGAAAGTAGGGATACAACCCCCTTCACAAAAGTCATAAATAATACATAACCAAGCAAGTGAAAGATCAGTATGAAAAGAACTTTAAGTCTCTGAAGAAAGAAATTGAAGATCTCAGAAGATGGAAAGACCTCCTATGCTCATGGATTAGCATGATTATTACTATAAAAATGGCCATTTTGCCAAAAGCAATCTACAGATTCAATGCAACCCCATCAAAATTCCAACTCAATTCTGCATAGAGTTAGAAAGAGCAATTTGCAAAATCATTTGGAATAGCAAAAAAACCCAGGATAGTGAAAAGTATCCTCAACAATAAAAAACTTCTGCAGGAATCACCATCCCTGACCTCAAGCTGTACTACAGAGCAATAGTGATAAAAACTGTATGGTATTGGTACAGAGACAGGCAGGTATATCAATGGAATAGAATTAAAAATCCAGAAATGAACCCACAGACGTATGGTTACTTGATCTTTGACAGTGAAGTTAAGACCATCCATTGGTAAAAAGATAACATTTTCAACAAATGGTGCTGGTCCAATTGGAGGTCAGCTTGTAGAAGAATGCAAGTCGATCCATTCTTATTGCCCTGTACAAAGCTCAAGTACAAGGGACTAAAGAACCTCCACATACAACCAGATATACTGAAACTAATAGAAGAAATAGTGGAAGAACATCAAACACATGGACACAGGAGGAAATTTCCTGAATAGAGCACCAATGGTTTATGTTCTAAGACCAAGAATCAACAAATGGAAGTTCATAAAATTGCAAAACTTCTCTAAGGCAAAGGACACTGCAATTAGGACAAAACAGCAACCAACAGAATGGGAAATTATCTTTACCAATCCTACATCCAATAGAGGGCTAATATCAAATATACACAAAGAACTCTTGTGATCATTTTGTTCGCCACTCTATGTAGGATTGAAGCATCTACAGTTTGCCCTCCTTTCTTCTTAAGCTCCATATGGTTTGTGGGTTGTATCATGGGTATTCTGAGCTGTTGGGATAATATCCACTTATGAGTGAATACATACCATGTGTGTTCTTTTATGTCTGGGTTCCTCAGGATGATATTTTCTAGCTCCATCCATTTGCCTAAGAATTTCATGAAATCATTATTTTTAACAGCTGAGTAGTACTCCATTATGTAAATGTACCACATTTTCTGTATCCATTCCTCTATTGAAGGACATTTGTGTTCTTCCTACCTTTTGTCTATTATAAAAAGGCTGCTATGAACATAGTGGAGCATGTGCCTTTGCAATATTTTAGAGCATCTTTTGGGTATATGCAAAGAGCTGCATCTTCAGGTAGAACTTTTTCCAATTTTCTGAGGAACCACTAGATTGATTGACAGCAAACCATGACACTATTGCTGATGATGTGAAGAAGCACTTGCTGACCAGAGCCTGGTCTGGCTTTCCCTGAGAGGTTCTCTCAGCACCTGACCAATACAGATGCAGATAATCACAGCCAACCCTTGAATTGAGCCTGGGGACCTCAATGGAAAAGCTAGGGGAAGGATTGAAGGAGCTGAAGAGGATTGCAACTCCATTTGAAGAATTGTGTCAACTAACTGGACTACCGAGAACTTCTAGGGACTAAACCACCAACTAGAAAGTATACATAGAGGGAACCATGGTTCCAGATATATATATATGTGGCAGTGAATGGCCTTATCTGACATCAATGGGAGGGGAGGACTGATGCCCCAGGGTAGAGGGAGTGCTAGAGCGATGAGGTGGTAGTGGGAGAGTGGGTAGAAGAGCACCCTCATAAAGACAAAAAGAAGGGAGAGATGGGCTATGGTATGGAGATATGCAGAAGGGTAATCAGGAAGGGGGATATCATTTGAAATGTAAATGAATACAATGATTAATAAAAAAAAGGGAGATCATGTTGTATGCAGCCCTATAAGGCATTTTTTCTTAGTGATTGATATAGAAGGGCCTACGCTACTATGAGTGGTATGATTCCTGGGATGGTTGTCCTGGGTTCTATAAAAAAGCAGGCTGGGCAAGCATTACAAAATGTCAGTAAGCAGAACTCCTCCGTCAGCTTCTGGCTCCAGATTCTTGCTGTGCTTGAGTTCCTGCACTCACTGCTTTTGATGATAAACTGTTACAGGGAATGATGAATGAAATAAACCCTTTCCTCCCTAAGTTGATTTTGGTTATGCTGTTTCATCACAGCAAAAGTAATTCTTACTAAGACAGGAATTAATTGGTGTCTAGAGGATGCAGCCCTCCTTTAATTCACCTTCCAGCGGCATTCCCTTTCCCAGGGTCATACTGTTGACTAGTGTTCAACATTCGAATTGAGATCAGGAGCTAAAGAGATGGTTCAATAGTTAAGTAATGATTACTGCTCTTATAGAGGTTCAGGGTTGAGTTCCAAGCACCCATAATGGGTTGCTCACAGGACCCGTAACATCAGTTCCAGGGGATCTCTGCCACCCAATTCTGGTCTTTGCAGGTACTACATATACATGGTGCACATAAAAGCAAGCAAGTACAAATAGAAATTGTTCATAGCAGCCTTATTTATAATAACTAGAAGCTGGAAAGAACCCAGATGCCCTTCAACAGAGGAATGGATACAGAAAATGTGGTACATCTACACAATGGAATATTACTCAGCTATCAAAACAATGCCTTTATGAAATTCATAGGCAAATGGTTGGAACTGGAAAATATCATCCTGAGTGAGGTAACCCAATCACAGAAAAACCCACATGGTATGCACTCATTGATAAGTGGCTATTAGCCCAAATGCTTGAATTACCCTAGATGCCTAGAACACATGAAACTCAAGACGGATGATCAAAATGTGAATGCTTCACTCCTTCTTTAAAAGGGGAACAAGAATACCCTTGGCAGGGAATAGAGAGGCAAAGATTAAAACAGAGACAGAAGGAACACCCATTAAGAGCCTGCCCCACATGTGGCCCATACATATACAGCCACCCAATTAGACAAGATGGATGAAGCAAAGAAGTGCAGGCCGACAGGAGCCGGATGTAGATCTCTCCTGAGAGACACAGCCAGAATACAGCAAATACAGAGGCGAATGCCAGAAGCAAACCACTGAACTGAGAACAGGACCCCCGTTGAACGATCAGAGAAAGAACTGGAAGAGCTTGAAGGAGCTCAAGACCCCATATGTACAACAATGCCAAGCAACCAGAGCTTCCAGGGACTAAGCCACTACCTAAAGACTATACATGGACTGACCCTGGACTCTGACCTCATAGGTAGCATTGAATATCCTAGTAAGATCACCAGTGTAAGGGGAAGCCCTGGGTCCTGCTAAGACTGAACCCCCAGTGAACGTGATTGTTGCGGGGAGGGTGGCAATGGGGGGAGGATGGGGAGGGGAACACCCATAAAGAAGGGGAGGTGGAAGGGGTTGGGGGATGTTGGCCCGGAAACCAGGAAAGGGAATGACACTCGAAATGTAAGTAAGAAATACTCAAGTTAAAAAAAAAAAGAACTAAAAAAAAAAGAAATGAAAAGTAAAATTTTAAAAAGATGAACTAATACCTCAGCACATATAAAAATGTGTTGTATCTAGATAATGACAATATTTAAGAAATATGTAATCTGGAAGCAATGACATGATAAATGTGGCATTTCTAAAGCAGTTAAGTAGCTTTTATTTCCAAGGAAATAGAAAATTCTCCCATTTATACTTTATTTTCATTTCTTTAACATTGATTCTATTATTTGTTCAGGTACATGCTCATGGCTCTGTGTTGGGATGTGATGTGGTAGCCCAAGAGGTAAGAAGAGGATGTTGATTCCCCTGGGACTGAAGCTACACATGGTTGTGAGCTTTCCAGTGTGGGTGCTAGGAACTGAACAAGGCGCCCCTACAAGAGGGGCAAATGCTGTTAACAATGGAGCAATCTCTCCAGCTCCACGATGGCATAATTTTTATTAATATAGTAAATAGATTAATAACAAAGCCTCACCCTAAAACAGTTATTGTTATTCTTTTTGTGTGTAAGGATGCTTGTGAGTGTGGTGATAGGTGTGTGTAGTTTATACAGGTGTGTATGTAGGCATGGGTAGAGGCCAGAGGCACATCAGGTGCCCTGTGCAATGTCCTATCCTTTGAGGCAGAGCCTCTCATTAAACTGGAGCTAGGATGTCATCCCAGTTAATCCCAATAGTTTTGCGATTACAAGCATGCATACCCATGAATACCTTTTTTTTTTTAAAAACATGACTGCTGGGATTTGAACTCGGGTCTCTGTGCTTGCACCACAAGTACTCTTACCAGTCTACTGAGCCATCTCTACAGTTCCTCTTTCTTCTTGATACCTCGTAGTTTATACACGTTAATAGAAATGTCCTGCACCACAAAACCGCATCACTAATTTATTTTTCCAATCAATGCTACAATTTTCTTTGTAGTTTTACATAGCTGATCACATTTTATAACCTGTTGGCTTTGTGTCTTATTCTCACTGCAGCAATTCCTTATTTATTGGCTTTGAATGGAAGTTATAGCCCAAGATACATCACAGCTAGCTTTAAAAACAAAAGATCGATAAAAGCTCAGCTGTCAGCACCATTGTTAAACCTGTCCCTTATCCATCAGCCTGAGCTCTACAGCAGCAGGCTATGTAATTACAATTCTTCATAGCTCTACAAACTTTCTTTGACATCAACATGATTATTTCCAAGGAAGCTATAACTTTAAGCAATCCCCAGAACTCCAAACTGCAGGAATCAGCACCTTGGATTCAAGATTTGAAGTGTCAGCAAATCATCAAAAAAAAAAAAAAAAAAAAAAAAAACCCGAATATTTTCAGAGCAGTTGGCTTGCAAAGAAAGAGAAAAACCACATAGTTCTCCCCTAAATTTTTTTCTAGACATCTGTGGGTTGTTGAACTCATTTTGTAAAGCATTTTTAAAAATTTCTTCAATCAATTTTTAGAAATCTCACAGAAAGGCAAGAAGAAGTATATCTTGTGAAAATAATGAGAAAATCGCAAGAGTAAAAGAATAGAATGTTTAGTTAGTAAGAGTGTGGGTTTGAAAGGTGTTAAAGTGACTTGTTCTAGCACAGAAATATTTCTGAAGAATTAAAAAACAATGTAGCTTTCTGGAAAGACCTTCCAAGCTAAGCTAGCAATTTGCTCGGTCCCAAGTTCAGACAACATAATCTCTTTTGATCTGATAATCTGGTAACATCATCACATAAATCAATGGTTTTAAACCTCTCCATGGAGACGTGGACCAAAGGCTAGGGACAGAGCTCAGTTGATGAAGTGCTGGCCTACATTTGGTCTCATGCTTCGGTAAATCAGGCATAGCAACCCTTGTGAATAATGGATGTAAAATTAAGTCTTACCTAAAAATGATAACATAGAAGAACATTATTAATAAGCTATAAAAACAAAAACTTTGCATACATTTCAGAAAAAAAGAACTATAAAGGATTTAATAATTGTGATTCTAGTATACTAGATTTAAGAAGTTCCAGCAAAGAATTGTTATTAATAAGACTCAAGCTTAAATAATAGAATTGAAAAATAATATCCATAACTGATATAACAAAACTGGAGAAAAGATGTGTAAATTGGAGAACTGGTATTCAGAAACTATTTAGCTAAAAATAAGATTTTTTAAAGATAAAAATAAGAAAATTAGGTAATATTCAAAAGGAAGAGGGCAAAATAACAGAATGTTATTTTACTAGGGCACCTGTAAAAGTAGAGAATATAGTATAGTAATATTTGAAGAAACATTGAGGAGTTTCTTTTTTCTCAACCGAGTAAAGATATCAGGGCACAACTACAAAGATTACTGTAGACTGAGAAAGAAATTAGGGAGACGACACCCTTCACAATAGTCACCAATAATATAAAATATCTTGGTGTGACTAACCAAGCAAGTGAAAGATCTGTATGACAAGAACTTCAAGTCTCTGAAGAAAGAAATTGAAGATCTCAGATGAAAAGACCTACCATCTCATGGATTGGCAGGATTAATATAGTAAAAATGCCCATTCTACCAAAAGCAATGTACAGATTCAATGCAATCCCCACCAGAATTCCAACTCAATTCTTCATAGAGTTAGAAAGAGCAATTTGCAAATTCATTTGGAATAACAAAAAACCTAGGATAGTGAAAACTATATACAACAATTAAAAAAAACAAAACAAAACAAAATAACCCTTCTCTGGGAATCACCATCCCTGACCTCAAACTGTATTACAGCACAATAGAGATAAAAACCATATGGCATTTTTACAGAGACAGTCAGGTAAATCAGTGGAAAAGAGCTGAAGACCCAGAAATGAACCCATATACCTACGGTCACTTGATCTTTGACAAAGGAGCTAAAACCATTCAGTGGTAAAAAGACAGCACTTCCAACAAATGATGCTGGTCCAACTGAAGATCAGCTTGTAGAAGAACGCAAATCAATCCATTCTTACTGCCCTGTACAAAGCTCAAGTCCAAGTGGATCAAGGACCTCCACATAAATTCAGATACACTCAAACTAATAAAAGAAAAGGTGGGGAAGAGCCTCGAACACATGAGCATTGGAGAAAATTTTCTGAACAGAACACCAATGGCTTATGCTGTAAGATTAAGTATCGACAAATGGGACTTCATAAAATTGCAAAGCTTCTGTAAGGCAAAGGACACTGTCATCAGAACAAAACAGCAAGCAACAGATTGGGAAAAGATCTTTACCAATCCTACTTCTGATAGAGGGCTAATATCTAATATATAAAAAGAACTCAAGAAGTTAGATTCCAGAGAATCAAATAACCCTATTAAAAGTGGGTACTAAACAAAGAATTCTCAAGTGAGGAATATTGAGTGGCTGAGAAGCACCTAAAGAAATGTTCAACATCCTTAGTCATCGGGGAAATGCAAATCAAAAAAGCTTTGAGATACTGCCTCAAACCAGTCAGAATAGCTGCAATCCAAAACTCAGGTGACAACAGATGCTAGTGAGGATGTGGAGAAAAGGAACACTCCTCCATTTTTGGTGGGATTGCAAGCTGGTATAACCACTCTGGAAATCATTCTGGAGATTGCTCAGAAAATTGCATATAGTACTACCTGAGGACCCAGTTCTACCACTCCTGGGCATATATCCAAAAGATGCTCCAACATATAACAAGGACACATGCTCCACTATGTTCATAGCAGCCTTATTTACTATAGCCAGAAGCTGGAAAGAACCCAGATGTCCTTCAACAGAGGAATGGATACAGAAAATGTGGTACATTTAAACAGTGGAGTACTACTCAGCTATTGAAAACAATGACTATGAAATTCTTGGCAAATGGATGGAACTAGAAAATATCATCCTGAGTGAGGTAACCCAATCACAAAAGAACACACATGTTACATGTAGGGCTCTGGCACCAGGGTGTCCTCCCATGGAGATCTCTTGCTGGACAGGGTGTGTGGTTTCTGGCAAGGGGGAGAGAACTCAGGCAGGGAGCGGGGACAGCTTTTGCTTCTCCTTTGTGCTGCTGCCTGCTGCTTGGGTTGTTTGGGCAGGGCTGAGCCAGCAGGAGACTGACTAGCTGGGGAGGGCTTCAGGGGGAGTTTCTCAGGAAGTTTCAGGAGAGCAGATAGCTCTCAAACGATGGAATAATCCGTACACATCTTTAATTCTGAACAAGACAGTTAAATATTTTTTTTTGGATGGGTCAAACCTCATTTACATATTTGGTCCTGTTTCTATGACTGATCTATCTTGAGCCTACTTGACCTGTGGTCATGTCCATCCTCACCTGTGGAGGAGGGGTTTGGTGTGTTGCCTTACATGACTGGTCTGTCTCAAATCTCTCTACAGGGGTTTTTGAGGGGCACAGCTACATGACACTCTGATATTCTGGGATAATGGAAATACACCTGCTGTCCCTTTTAGGGTCTCCCAGAGATTCAACCTATCTCTACCAGAAATCAAGGCACATTTCACTGCCTGCTGCCCCACAGTATACACTCACTGATACATGGATATTAGCCCAAAAGCTTGGATTACCCAAGATATAATCCACAGACCACGTGAGGCTCAAGAAGAAGGATAACCAAAGTGCAGATGTTTCAGTCCTTCTTAGAAGGGTAACAAAAATATTCCCAGGAGATACAGAGACTAAGTTTGGAGCAGAGACTGAAGGAATGTCTATTCAGAGACAGTCCCACCTGGGGATCCAGCCCATATATATACAGCCACCAAACCAAGTAACTATTGGGGATACCAAGAGGAGCATGCTGACTGCAGCCTAATATAGCTGTCTCCTGAGAGGCTCTGCCAGAGCATGACAAATACAGAGGCCATTCACAGTCAACCATTACCTGAGAATGGGGTCTACATTGGAGGAGTTTGAGAAAAGATTGAAGGAGCTGAAGGGGTTTGCAACACCATAAGAACAACAATACCAACCAACCAGAGTTCCCAGGGACTAAACCACCATCCAAAGAGTACACATGGGCAGACCCATGGTTCCAGCTGCATATGTAGCAAAGGAAGGCCTTGTTGGGCACCAATGGGAGGAGAAGCCCTTGGTCCTGCCAAGGCTCGACCCCCCAAATGTAGGGGAATGTCAGGGTGGGGAGGTGGGAAGGAGTAGGTAGATGGGTTGGGGAATACCCTCATAGAAGAATGGGGAGGGGAGATTGGATAAGAAACAGAGAAAGGGGATAATATTTGAAATGTAAATAAATTTTTAAAAATCCAAAAAAATTGAAATAAAAAAATTACTGTCAGAAGGACAGAATTATTGTCAAGGTTAGAGAGGATGCTGAAACAATATCTTCTGGACAAACTGAGACCCTCTACTAATAAAGAGTCAGCAATTGAGGTTGCATGCACAAGGCCAGTAAATAATCAGTCACCCCAGTGAGCATTCTAGTGTGGAAAAGGGAGGGATTTACAAGCATCCACCCCTCCAGGAGGTTGATTATTGTCAATTGATAGTTGCTAAAAGAGGGAGAATGCAAGTCAGCTATGATCCAGGGGTAGGCCTCATACCTAGGCATTTGAAAATAGCTGTTTGTAGCATTTCCCACAGACTGAAACATCTTATTTCCCAGGAAAGACCTTTAAGACAAAAGGGAACCAATTTGATGTAACTTCAGAATGTCCTTGAAACTGACTGATTCACTAGGCTCCTCCTTCCAAGAGTAAGCATAAAAGATGGCTGAGGGTCAGTCTCAGACAAGGCAAGCTGTAGAGAAGAGTTTGCAAGACCAACCCAGATGCCTGTAAAAAGCAGAAACTAGCCAAGCTGGTCCAAAAGTGGAATAGGCCAAGTCATTTGAAAAGGCATTTTCCAAACTATTGAGCTGTCTGCACGGTATGCATTGGGCTGCAAGTTTCAAACTTTTGTGTGCTGCCAGTCACCATGATGGGGTGGACTTTGGTGATTCTTCTTTGAGTCACTTTTTTCCTGTAAGTAACTCCTAGCCTATATTCCTGTAAGTAATCCCAATAAACTTATTGGTTCACCAAGTTGGACTTTGATAAAATTCATTCTTTGATCTGCTGTAGACTACCTATCTTGGTTGAGCAGACAGGAAAGGTTTGTCACATAACAGTAGTACACACTGGACTTAGTGGTTCATTAACATTTTTAAAAATGGATCTTGAAGTTTGGAGGCTGATAGGAAAGGTAGATTCAGGAGTGAAAGTATAAATGTGATCCAAATACAATGCATATATTATGAAATCATCTAAGGATTAATAAAACAAAAGCAAACAAATATTAGTTAAAAGACAAATAGTGAGAGTTAGGGAGGTTGCTGAACCATTTGATACACTTACATAGACAGCAAGCTTTTCAGATTTTCAGATTAGTACTATTCAAAATGGGTACTATGTAAATATCGCATAATAGAAGCAAAATTAAAAATGCATAAGCTGGATACAGTATAGTGTACATACTTTTAATCATACTACTTAGGAGGCAAAGTCAGGTGAATCTCTGTGAGTTCAAGACCAACCTGGTCTACAAAGTTCCAGGGTAGCTAAGCTACACAGCAAGATTGTCTTAAAACTGTAACAGACAAAACCTCGTATATACACAAATCGGAAACCCTTAGAGTTGCAAGCACTCCAGGAAATGCATGCATAGATCTCACATGAAAATTATGCATCAGGAGCAGATTATATTATTTGAGTAAAGAAAGGACAATATGTAACATTGAAAGATTTAATCTAGCAGCAGTATCAATTCATTCTTGTTTTGATGCCTTAATAACATTAAAATGTTGAATAGCTTCCAGATGACTACTTGAAGAAAGATTACTGGTTGAAGGAGAATAACATACACTGTAGAAATAAGATTTTTTTCTTGGTATTGTATCTAGGAACTATGAGTAGTAAGACACAGAGAAATACCAATGATGACAGAGGTAATTCTTGAAGAACAGCACCTTTGCCATATCACCCGAGTCAAGTTATGACAAAGCACTAGACAGACTCAAAACGAGAAATACTCCATTATAAACTTCCTAATTAAGTCTTTAGCAGTGTCAGTCATGGGCTAGAGAGTTGGATCAGTGGAGAGAAACTCTGGCCCAGCAAGTGTGGGGACCTGAGTTGGGGTTGCAACTGGAAAGTTGAGCCCCATAGTGTGTCTCTGCAATCCACTCTTCCCTACAGTGACATGGAAGATGGAAAGAAGAGAATTCCCGGGAGCTTCCAGGCCAGCTATAATGTGCTCTATGAAGCAATGAGTTTGAGACTCTGTCTCAAGGGTGGGAGAAAGTGAGGACCAACATCTGACACTTTCGGTCACACATATAAATGTGTACCTATACACATATATCCCCTCACATACTCTATATGCATACACACAAGTAAAATTTCACATACCCACTCTACATACACACACACACACACACCATTACACACACACACACACACACACACACACACACACACATGGAAATTATGTGGAAATGCTCTACTCTAGAAGAGATATAAAAATCAAATAAAGGACTACTATTTTAGATTGTATAATGTACCAGAGGGGATGGATCTGATTGGTTCAATCATAAAATTATTATTTTTTATGACACTAAAATATTCTGTCAAACCATCAGCCAATACCAAATTAAATGGAGAGATACTCAAAGCAATCCCAACTAAAATCAGGGACAAAACAAGGATGCCAATACTCCCCATATCTATTCATTATAGTATTTGAAGTTTTAGCTAGAGCAATAAGACCCAAAAGGAGAGCAACCGGATACAAATGTGCAAAGAAGAAGTCAAGGTATCACTACACTACTTGCAGATGATATGATAGTACACATAAGTGACCCCAAAATTTCCACCAGAGAACTTCTCCAGCTGACAAACAACTTCAGCAAAGTGACTGGATACAAAATTAACTCAAACAAATCAGTAGCCTTCCTTTATACAAATGATAAACAGGGTGAGAAAGAAATTAGGGAAACAACACTTTCACAATAGTCACAAATAATAGAAAATATCTTGGGGTAACTCTGGTCAAACAAGTGAAAGATCTCTATGACAAGAACTTCACATCTCTCAAGGAAAAGATTGAAAAACACCTCAGGAAATGGAGAGAGCTCACATGCTTGTGGAATGGTATGAGTCACATAGTAAAAGTGGCCATCCTACCAAATGCAAACTACAAGTTTAATCCAATCCCCTTCAAAATTACAATACAATTCTTCAGAGACATGGAAAGAAGAATTCTCAATTTCATATGGAAAAAAAACAGAATAGTGAAATCATTTCTTAACAATAAAAGAACTTCTAGGGAAATCACCATCCTTGACCACAAGCAATACTACAGAGCAGTAGTGATAAAAACTGTATGGTATTAGTCCAGAGACAGATAGGTTGATAAATGGAATAGAATTAAAGACCCATAAATAAAACCAAGCACTTATAGACACTAGATCTTTGATATAGAACCAAAAATATGCAATAGAAAAAAGAAAGCATCGTCAATAAATGGTGCTGGTTTAACAGGTAGTCGGCATGTAGAAAAATGAAAATAAATCCATATTTGTCACCTTGCACAGATTTCAAGTCCAAGTGGATCAAGGAACTCAACATAAAACAAGATACTCTCAATCTAATAGAAAATAAAAGTGGGAAAGAGCCTTGAACTCATTGACGCAGGGGAAATTTCTGAAACAGAACTCCAATGGCTCAGGCTCTATGTCTAATAATTGATAAATGGCACTTTGTGAACTGAAATGCTTTTCTAAGGCAAAAGACATAGTTAATAGGACAAGTTGACCACCTACAGATTGGGAAAACATCTTTACTAACCTCACATCCAATAGAGGGCTAATATCTAAAATATATAAAGATATCAAGAAGCTAACCTCTAAACACACACACACACACACACACACACACACATCTAAAAATTGGGGTATAGAACCAAAGAGAAAATTCACAGCAAAGGAATCTTGAATGGCCCAGAAGCACTTAAAGAAATGTTCAAAGTACTTACTGATCAGAGAAATGCAAATCAAAACAATGCTGAGATTCCACCCTACACCAATCAGAATGGCTAAGATTAAAAGCTCAGGTGACAGAATGTGGAGAAACTCCTCCATTGCTGGTGGGATTCCAAACTGGTTCAACAACTCTGGAAATCAATCTGGAGGTTTCTCAGAAAATTGGAAATAGTTACCTGAAGACCCAGCTATACCACTCGGGTATATACCCCAAAAATGCCTCAGCATGCCACAGGAGCACGAGCTCCACTATGTTCATAGCAGCCTTGTCTGTGATAGCCAGAAACTGGAAACAGGCCAGATGTTCCACAATTGAAGAATAGATACAGAAAGTGGAATAATATCCAGCTATTAAGAACAAGAACATCATGAGTTTTGCAGGCAAATGGATAAATCTAGAAAGTATGATCCTGAGTGAAGTAACTCAGATCCTAAAGAACACAAATGGTATGTACTTACTAATAAATTGATATTAGCCAAAAAGTATATAATACCCAGGATATAATTCACAGAATTCAAGAAGGTTAACAGGCCAAAGGACCTTCAGATTGAAGCATGCTTCGATCCTACTTGGGAGGAGAAGAAAGCAATCACGGGGGGCTGGGTAGGCAAACGGAGGGAAGGTCCTGGGTGAGAGAGGATGGGGGAATAAAAACATGATCAGGTATTGGGTGAACAGGAATGAAGCCCTGAGGACCAGCAGAATGAATGGAAACAGGCAACCTTGGAAGGTGGGAGGTAGCAGGACCCTCTAGAATATACCAGAGACCTGGGAGGTGAGACTCTCAGAATTCAAAGGGATAGACCTTAGATGAAATGCCCAAGAGTGGTGCAAAGGAACTTTCCGTAGAAAGACTAGAGGAGGAGGGATGGGGTTGCCATCCCATAATCAAATCTCTGAACTAGATTTGTTCCTGTCTAAAAGAAATGCAGGGACAAAAACGGAGAAGAGACTACGGGAAAAATGGTCCAGTGACAGGCCAAAATGGAACCCAGCTCAAGGGGAGATCCAAGACCTGACACTATTACTGATGTTATGGTGTGCTTACAGACAGGAGCCTAGCATGGCTGCCCTGCAAGAGGCCCAACAATCAGCTGACTGAGACAGACTTACTTGCAACCAGTGGACTGAAGTGAGGGACTCCTGTGATTCAATTAGGAGAGACAGGATGGAAGAAGATAAGGATGAGGGTGACCCTGCTGGAAAACCAGAAGCCTCAACTAACCTGGACCCCCGAGATCTCTCAGACACTGAGCCACCACCAACCGGGCAGCATATACCAGCTGGTCCAAGGCCCTGGACATATATACAGTAGAGGACCGCCTGGTCTGGCCTCAGTGAGTGAAGATGCACCTAACCCTCAAGAGACTTGAGGCCTCAGGGACTGGGGAGACCAGTCAGGGTGGAGTGGATAGAGACATCTTCTTGGAGACTGGAAAGGAGGAATGAGATGAGAAACTGTCAGAGTACAGATGGAGAATGGGGGAATGGTTTAATCACTGGACTGTAAAAACAGATTAAAGATATATAATATTCTGCCGAATCATTGGGGTTGATAGTTACACTTGTATTGCAAAGGACAGTGCAATACTTGTTAACTATTTAAGGACACAGTATATAGGACACACTTGTATTTCATCAGAAAAAGGTATCATGTCATCTAGAGAAGAGGAAAATGGCAGGGAGGCAGGCAGGAAATGAAGGACAGATGAGCCATTGACTGAGCCACTTACAATAAAGGGTTGAGAGCCACTGAATTCAGGGAGTGATGCAGCAGATGCTCCTCACACCTGGGGAAATTGCTCTAGGAGTTTGAATTTATTTCCAGCTAAAGTTAAAAATGGTTATTTTTTTAAGATGACAGTCTTACGTATGTCAACATGTTTAGGCTACAAATATAACTCTTGGGAACAACTGTAGTTTTCAAGGTTGCTTCAAACAAGTATATAAGTGAATTACAGTAATTTGAAGCACATTTTAAATACCAAAAAAGCCCTGCATTAAGTGAGTAGAAACAACCTTAAAAATGATGCAGCCTTTGTATAGAAAATTTATCTAAAACAAGACAAAAAATGAATAGAAAAACTTTTATAACTCAATAAATGGAAGAATATACCATATAGTTTTCTTGATTTAAAGGGTCAATGCATAACTTCAATTAAACTTGGTGTGTGTGTGTGTGTGTGTGTGTGTGTGTGTGTGTGTGTGTGTGTTTGTGGCTTGTACTACAGTTATAACCAAATTATCTGATATTTTAGTTTACCTACAAAGAGTAGAAAAGGTGAATCCATTATAAGGCAAAAAATAGTGCTCAATTTTTTTTAAAGAATATAGGTGGTAGATCTATTGTGATAACCGGACGTGTATGACTCCAGACATTAAGAACTAAAGAATTGGAATAAATAGGACAATCTATATTTGAATCTGTACTACCCATTCATGGCAAAACCAACATTCTTATAGATATATGCAGAAATGACAGACGATATCTTTTGCCCACAGAAAGTAAATGCAAATAAAATATAATACATCATTTTATTTTGTTTGTTTCTTCATTTGACATAGAATCTGGTTACATTGCCCAGGCTGGCCCCAAATAATTTTTATATTTATATTTTTAAATAGATGTTTTTTTTTAAATAGAGGTTTACATGTAGTCCAGACAGGATCATAGGTTAGCCACAAAATTGCTATACAGCCAAGGCCAGCCTTGTGATTACATTGGATACAGAACTCAACAGTTAGAAAGCAAAAAAAATAATAATATATTTTTATTAAATAAAATAATTTATTAAAACCTCTGTCAACAAAGAAAAAAGTCAAAACAAGAAAAGGAAAAATGTACTTCTAATAAGTATGATCAACTTGTATCTCATACACAAACTATACAAAAATTTTATGACTTCTAAGGGGCAGATCAAATCTAATGTAACAATGGACAAAATATTTTGTAACAACAGATATGCAAACCACAAATACCTGATAATACTCCCCAAATTATCAGGCATCCAAGAAATAAAAAATGAAATGAAGGGGCACTATTATACCCCCAGCTAGAATGGCTGAGACATATCAAACAGACAGTAGGCATCAAGTGGAGGCCACACAATGCCAACTAGGACAGGAACGTGAGAACAGCTTTATATTGTGTGCTAAAGGGAAACATGGACATATTTGGTAAGTACCAAGAAACTCAAACAGTGCATGGGATCACTAACCTCTATGTTTTAAGATATTTTGGGGCTAGGTGATGGATTGGTGGGTAAAGTTTTTGCTGTGTGGCACCTATGCAAAGATGTGCCTATGGCCCCTAATTTGGGCAAGTGACAGCAGACAGATTCCAGGACTAGCTCCCTAGCTAGTCTACTAAGAACAGTAAGATTCAGGCTTTCTGAGAAATCCTGTCTCAAAAAGTAAGAGAGATAAATAGAAGATGGGTAATATCAAGCTTTGGCCACCACACACACACACACACACACACACACAAAGATAAGAGCATATATTAGTTATTTGTGTTGCTTTTGTGATAAAATGCCCCAACAAAATCAATACAATAGTGAATTTTTGTTCAGAGATTTGTCCATCATGGTGGGGGAGAGCATGCTGGCAAGACCATGTGACAGCTGGCCATATTGCATTGACCAGAGATGAATGCTGGTGTTTATATCTCTTTCTCCTTTTTACTGAACTCAGGCTTCCATTGATGATATAGTGCTACATACTGTTAAATGTGAGTCCTTGGCAGGTCTTCCCATCCAAATAAACCTCTTCTGAACAACCTTTCAAAGGCATGCCCAGAGACTTATCTCCTAGAAGATTCAAGATTCCATCAAGTTGACAATATTAAACACTCTTTATTAAATATTACATATTTAAAATCAATATTAAACTTCATTCAATACTCTTTGCTACTATCAAAAACAAAGAAATTCATGAATCACAGTGTAAATTATGGCACATTCATTTTAGAATGCATATATCAATAAAATGATATGATATACCTTATGGGCAACAGTGTTGTGTGTATCTCATACATGATGCCAATCAAAGAATCCAGATGTACCAAATTGCATAATGCAGGGTTTAGATTCATTAAAATGCTAGTACTAATCTATCATATTTGAAAGCAGAATATGGGTTATTCGTAGCAAACTGAAGGGAGGTAAAAATGAGAGAGAAATGTATAATTTGATTGTTGGGTTATTCTCTTTATCAGACAGACATCACATGAATATGCACTGTGTATTAAAATTCCTTGGGTACATGCTCATGAATTCTGTATATTTCTATTATAAAACCCTCTACATCACCCACCAAAAACAGTGATGTGACCATAAACACCAAAGAAGAAGGATGGTTGAACCAGGAGCCCCCAGATCTCCAGGGCTTATGAAGGCAATCATGTCTTTCTTGTTCCTAGATGTGGTCATAGTAAGTTGCCTTCTGAGGTGACAAGTGTACCAAAGAGTTATGGCAGGTTTAAAGGATGGCTCATCATTCCTATTCAGATTTGGCTTACCACACTTCTTGATAAACATGTACTGGCCACAACAGCTCAAAAGCACAAGCCTTCACTGAGCTCAGGGAGTCAATGATGTAGCCCAGTACATCTTCAAAGAAGTGGAATATACAGTAGATTGATGCGAGCAGCGCTGACTCATAAGATACCCCATCATCTTATCTCGCTGCTGCTTAAGTTTCATCTACTGTCCTCAGGGCTTCAAGTTCAAGTAAACCAAGTTACTCATGGTCCTTTATATTTACTGTACACATAATCTTCAACTTTCACTTCCTGTCCTTTGCCTCAGATGGCCCTTTTACTCTGCCACTGTTGTACATGGCTAAATGCTACTCAGGGGCCCTATAGATGAAGTTTAAATCACACACATCAACACACTCAAAGTACTTGAATCTTCATGTGCAACCGGCTTATCCTTCACTGGAGACATAATTTACAAACAACAGATAAACCTCACAAAGAGCTTCCTCTTCCAATATGGAACTTGCTTTGAGCATCTCGGTATAGATTAGTGTTCTGTTCCACACCCACACATCCCTACTACTTTACATGTTAGTAGTCATAATTTCTGTTTATAAGTGGTCATGATTTCTGTTGACAAGTGTTCATGACAACTGTATGATGAACAATTTAATGTAAGAGTGTGGTTTTCTACATGGCTTCTCTTGTACTCAGTAGATGCTCACTAACTAGGTATTAAATTTCTGCACTCTTTCAATGCCTTAGGGCAAAGACTGTCACATATAGAAGATACAAGTAACTATGCTACCCTAATGTGCTAATTAATACCTCCTATTTTATTAATTTCCCTCATTATTTTAAGCCCAAGCTTTTTTTCTTATAACTAGGTTCTAGGTCTAGCATGTATAGGAATCATGAACAGTGTAGATAGTATGCATAAAAGAAGATTTTAAAAATTGAATTATTGAACCTTCGGGTCTCCATCTGTGCCCAGATCTGGGGCTATCCCACAGCCCAAAGACGCAAACCTGCCCACAGAGAGCTGGTCTGCCCAGAGCACTTTCCCTCCTAAGCCCACAGCCCACAAGTGGGACCCCACTTTCTCTCCACTGAATATCCAAAGAGAGACCCACCCAGAGCACACAGGGTGCTAGGGCTGAAGGATGGCCTAGGACAGGACCTTTCCAGTCTCCATCAATGTCCAGAGCTAAGGATGTCCCACAGTCCTTTAGACCCTGCCAACAGAGAATGTATCATGGTTGCTCAGAAGATGTGGAAACAGTGAGCCGAGATGTCCTTTATTGTCTGTTCACTACCTTTATTCCCTTCCCTGTTCCATAAAAAGATGCTAAGAAAAATTACTCACATGGGGATACTTGAAGTCAGTAATGTAAAGAATCTGGATGTACTAAACCGTAGGGGATTAAATTCATAACTATTGACTACTATTAATATTTATCTCCTGTCTCCTCTGAGCTCAGGAAGTCATTTATATAGCCCAATGCATCTTCTAGTTTCACTTCTTAAGATGATGGGGAATCTTTCACCACTACATTTACTATACAGTGTGACTTTTTCAGATGTTTTGATAAAAACGAATGATGGGTGGTAAAATGCTTTGGGTGGTGATACCTGCTGCTCATTTCTGACAAAGTTAGGTTTTCTTCATTTTTCACTCAGCTGCTTCAAGGAATAGCTGTGAATACCCTTCCCTCCCGCTACTGATGTGAACATTATTTCCTCTAGCACCTGCTTATTTGCTTAAAACACATCTCCGGGAAAGTAGCTTTGCTGGCTTCTTCCTTCCATCCATCTTTTATAGCTTACATTTAAACTAAATTCTTTGTGATCTAAAGACATTTTAAAGCCAAATTATCAACAATGGCACCACAACTAATAGCTAACAACACCCGTTTCTACATATTCCTTTCTCTCAAGTACATGGAACATACATAGCCTTTGTCTCGTTTCCCGTCACCCTATAGTATGAGGACTCCTAGAATTCCTATTTTCAGGTAAAAACATTGGGGCACTAAGATTTTGACTGAGATTTGCCTGACTGACATACAAAACCCAAAGACCAGAGTTTGGTTGTGAAGTCATATAGTTCTTCTTCCTCGCAGCACAAAGTGCTATCTCATACTCTACTCTGAGTACAGGTCTTTTGAGCTTACTAAATCGGTAGCACAAATAACTAACAGAACTTCTGCATATCAGCTTGAGAACAGAACCCTGAGAGGATGGGGCTCTATGCAGCAGTTACTAGAGAACTAGGCACCCAACATTCATCTAGGTCCCTTATGGGTGAGAATTTATTTATTTGTCTTATAATCCTAATGGAGCCTTGTAAAGATATGTGCAAAATAATGACAATTTCTGTAAAGTACACTATTTCTTACCCCCAACTGTCTCTCCAGCCAATATTTTTGTGCTTGTATTTAAGACTTCTCCCAGTAAACTAAGTTTGATTTCTCTGAGATCTGAACTTGTCTCCAGGGATCCTGAAGACCCATGGAGCCTATAATCTTCTCCTGTCAAAAGAATTACATGTATGTGGCCCTTTATAGACAATAGATAATTTTTATATACAAAAAATTGGATTAAGCATAAAAAAACAAGTACTTCCCTTGAGATGATTTACTACCCTCTCCTCAATTGCTTCTACCATTTGACTGAAGAATTAGCAAAAGTAATTCAAGTCCTATGCTTCCCAAACAATTTTCAATATGGATAGGTCTTGGTGACATTCTTGGCTACTCTACTTCTCCCCACCCCCAGCTACTGTGTAAAGGTATTTTAATATATCACTTCAGATAATCCTCAATTCAGCCTTTGAATGGTCATACAAAGGAAAAACTAGGGGCTAGAGAGAGGCTCAGTTCAGAGTACTGCTTTTGAGCAAGATCTGAGGTTGTTTCCCAAAAGCTACATCACGTGTTTCACAAATGTCCATGACTAGTTACAGAGGATTTCTGCCTTCATCTGGCTTCCATGGACACCATCAAGCATTTGGTAAACAGGTATATATACAAGCAAATCATTCATAGACATAACATAGTCAGATATCTAAAGTAAAAAAATACTAATGTTCTGTATTTATTCAAAAGCATTTTTTTCCACTTCTGATTCTAAGGTCAAAATGCAAAAGGTAGCTGGACATGGTAGCCTGCACCTCTGATGCCAAGCCGGGTGAATTGACAAGGGTATTACAAGTTCTAGACCAGGCTGGGCTACATAGTAATACCATGTCTGGAGAGAGGAGGATATAGACAGTAGGGGGTCTGTAAAAGAGAGGCAGAAAGAGGGAGGATTATAGAGGGAGAGGGGATGATTCTCTTTTTATCTATCTCAGTTCTCACTCCCTACCTCCTCCTCTTCTCCACACTTGATTTAAGCATTACTTTTATTTTAAATGAAAGGCTCTCCACTGTTCTTGTTTTTATGCGCATTTCCTCCTCAGTAACACACTAAACACATTGTGACCATAGATTCTACTTTGTATGAAATCATCCCAAGAAAAGTGGAAAAGAAGTTTGAGAGCTTTAAAAGCACATATGCAGGCAGTCTAAGATGCAAGGGAAGTTGTGAGACACATTCCTCAGAATGTCTGAGGAGCTGGCAGATGCTCTCCTACTTTGCTGCAGTTCATGAGCTGCCCTTACTTCCCTTTCAGAACTGCTACCAGGAGGAGCAGCAATGTCAAGGAATCTATCTGTCTATGGCAACCTCATCTTCTCCCCCAGGATGTATTAGTCTATGTGGGATGAAAATGTCTTGCTGTCAAAAAATATGACATTCGGCTAACATTGAAGAAAATTGCTACTTTCAAAACATAGATTCTCACCTCTCAGTTCATGAATATTTTTTCAAAGGGTCTCTAATCTCAAGATATCAAATATAGAATCCAATGTATAAAAGAATATGCAAATTTTTATTTGGGGGAAGACAATCTCTATAATTATTAGTTCATTCTCCAAGGTGTTTGTGATGAAAAAGGAGATCATAAACTGCTGTAGTTAAAGAAAAATATGTTATAAAAATAGAGAGAAACAGATTCAGTTAAATTCATCATAAATCATCATCACCTTTTCTTTAATACTCAACACACACACACACATACACATACTCACACACATATACACACACATATACATGCACACACACACATACACATACTCATACACACACACATACACATACTCATACACACACACATACACACACATATACCTGCACACACACATACACACACACACACACACACACACACACACACACACACACACAGGGTAAGGGAAAAAGAGAGAGGAGAGAGGGAGAGAGAGGAGAGGCAGAAAAAAATAGTTTAATCTCTGCCCCCCCCTTTTTGAGTTAGCTTTGGTCTTGTTTCTTTTAAGCACGGTCTTGATCTGAACCCAAGCTGGACCCAACCTACAGCAATCTTCCTGGTTCAGCCCCCAAAGTGCAGGCTTAGCTATATGAGCAAACTTACAGCTGAAAATAACTATTTTCTCATACTCCTGTGATTTGCACCTCTTAATCACAAACCAAGATTGGAAAACTTACCATACCATATTTGAAAGGACAGTGACCATACCACCTGGAACATGCCCATCTCATCTGATTTTGGAGGCAAAGCAAGGTCAGGTCTAGGTAACACTTTCATGGGAAAGACACACAGAGTGGTTGCTCAATGTCATGCTGCAGGAAGAAAAAGTATCACTATGAGCAGGAAATCAAAGCTCTCTGAGCAATTTAAGATGCTCTTGAAAAACTATCTAATGTTTCTATAGCATGAGGGGTAGCTGCACCTCCATTTAACATATGAGGAGCCTGGGTCTGTGGTGAGAAATTCTACTTTATCTCTTAGATATTGGGATTTTGAGTTACAGACAATGATATTTTGTGTAATTTGCTTCTGGATAGAAACTTATACTGTCTATAAGGTAACTAATTACATGAGCAAACAAGCAAGAAAGGAAAGAAAAAAGAAAAAAGAAAAAACAAAGTAAGGAAGATAGAAAGGAAGGAAGGAAGGAAGGAAGGAAGGAAGGAAGGAAGGAAGGAAGGAAGGCAGAAGGAAGAAAGACAAACAAGAAGGAAGGAAAGAAGGAAGGAAGGAAAGAAGGAAGGAAGGAAGGAAGGAAGGAAGGAAGGAAGGAAGGAAAGAAGAAGGAAGGAAGGAAGGAAGGAAGGAAGGAAGGAAGGAAGGCAAGCAAATGAAAGACAGACAGGAAGAGAGATAGGAAGAAAGAAAGGAAGGAAGGAAGAAAGAAAGAAAGAAGGGAGGGAGGGAGGGGGAGGGAAGGAAGGAAGGAAGAAAGGAAGGAAGAAAGGAAGGAAGGCAAGCAAACAGAAAGACAGACAGACAAGAAGAAAGGAAGGAAGGAAGGAAGGAAGGAAGGAAGGAAGGAAGGAAGAATCAAGCCCCCAATTCAAACTGAACAAACCACAGATCAAAGAATTCCAGACAATCTAAGTCTTCACTGGGTCAGAGCTGCAAAGCAGCACAGAGACCATAGCGTAGAGGTTGAAACATCAAAGTAAAGGATTCCCAGACGGAATCACAAGAGACAAATCTCATACTCTAAACTCATCTGAAGGCAGAAAAGAAAGTTCACTTGTCCAGAAGTCTACCTAACACAACTGAATAAGAAAGGAAAAAAATTCCAGCAGGTCTTTATATGTTAAAAAAATTGAGCAAATATTTTCTTTTTCCCTTTTATTGGATACTTTCTTTATTTATATTTCAAAGGTTATCTTTTTTCATTGTTTCCCCTCCAGCAACCCCTCATATCATCCCCACTGTCCCTGCTTCTAAGAGGGACACCGACCTACCTACTCTATCACACTTCCTTGCCCTGGCTTTTTCCTATACTGAGGCATCAAGCCTTCAGAGGACCAAGGGCCTTTCCTCTTATTGATGCCCTACAAGGCCATCCTGTGCTACATATGCTGCTGAGCTATCAGTTGCTCCATGTGTACTCTTTTTGTTGGTGGTTTAGTCCCTGAGGGCTCTGGGGTATTTGGTTGGGTGATATTGTTGCTCTTCCTGTGGGGTGGCAAACCCCTTCAGCTCCTTCAGTCCATTCTCTAATTCCTCCATTGGGGATCCTGTTCTCAGTCTAATGATTGGCTGCCAGCATCCTCCTATGTATTTATCCAGCTCTGGCAGAGCCTCTCAGGTGACAGCTATATCAGGCTGCTGTCAGCATGCACTTCTTGGCATCTGCAATAGTGTCTGGGTTTGGTGATTGTATATGGGATGGATTCCCAGGTAGGCAGTCTCGGGATATTCTTTGCTTCAGTCTTTGCTCCACATTTTGTCTCCTTATTTCCTCCTGTAGAGTATTTTTTTCCTCTTCTAAGAAGGACTGAAGTATCCACACTTAGGTTTTCCTTATTCTTGAGTTTCATGTGGTCTTTAAATTGTATCTTTGGTACCTGAGGTTTGGGGCCAAAATAGACTTACTTAGAATCACTTATCAGTGCCATGCCATGTGTAGTCTCTTCTGATTGGGTTACTTTACTTAGGATGAAACTTTCTAGTTCCGTCCATTTGCCTAAGAATTTCATGTAGTCATTGTTTTTAATAGCTGAGTAGTACTCCATTGTGTAAATATACTACATTTTCTGTATCCATTCCTCTATTAAAGGATATCTAGGTTCTTCCCAGCTTCTGGCTATTATAAATAAAGCTGACATGAACATAGTGGAGCATGTGTCCTTGTTAGATGTTGGAGCATCTTTTGGGTATATGCCAGTAGAGGTATAGCTGGGTCCTCAGGTAGTACTATATTCAATTTTCTGAAGAATCACCAGACTGATTTCCAGAATAATTGTACCAGCTTGCAAACCTACCAAAAATGGAGAAGCAGTCCTCATTCTCCACACCCTAGCCAGCATTTCTTTTCACCTGAGTTTTTTATCTTAGCCATTCTTACTGGTGCGGAGAAGTCCTAATCCTGATAAACAACTTCTGCAAAATGGCTGAATATAAAATTAACTCAAACAAATCAGTAGCCTTCCTCTATTCAAATGATAAACAGATTGAGAAAGAAATTAGAGAAATGACATCATTCACAATAGTCCCCCAAAATATAAAACACCTTGGTGTGACTCCAACCAAGCAAATGAAAGATCTATATGACAAGAACTTCAAGTCTCTGAAGAAAGATATTGAAGATTTCAGAAGATGGAAAGATCTCCCATGCTCATGGATTGGCATGTAATTAGGATTAATACAGCAAAAATGACCATTTTTCTGAAATCAAACTACAGATTCAATGTAATCCTCATCAAAATTCCAACTCAAGTCTTCATTGAGTTAAGAAGAGCAATTTGAAAATTCATTTGGAATAACAAAAAACCCAGGATAGTGCAAGTTATTCTCAACAATAAAAGAACTTCTGGAGGAATCACCATCCCTGACCTCAAGCAGTATTACAGAGCAAAAGTGATAAAAAAAACTGCATGGTATTGGTACAGAGACAGGCAGGTAGATCAGTGGAATAGAATTGAAGACCCAGAAATGAACACACACACCTATGTTAACTTAATCTTTGACAAAGGAACTTAAACCATCCAATGGAGAAAGGACAGCATTTTCAACAAATAGTGTTGGTTCAAGGTCAGCATGGTGAAGAATGCAAATTTACTCATTCTTATTTACTTGTACAAAGCTCAAGTCCAAGTGTATCAAGAACCTCCACTTAAAACCAGGTGTACTAAAAATAATTGAAGAAAAAGTAGGGAAGAGTCTTGAATACATGGGCATTGGAGAAAATTTCCTGAACGGAACACTAGTGGCTTATACTCTAAGATTCTAAGATCAAGAATCAATAAATGGGACTTCATAAAATTGCAAAGCTTCTTTAAGGCAAAGGACACTGTAATTAGGACAAAAAGGCAACCAACAGATTCAGAAATGATCTTCACCAATCCTACATCTGATAGAGTGCTAATATTCAATATATACAAAGAACTCAAGAAGTTAGACTCTAAAGAATCAAATGACTCTATTAAAATTGGGATATACAGGTAAACAAAAATTCTCAAGTGAGGAATATCAAACGGCTGTTAAGCACCTAAAGAAATGTTCAATATCCTTAGACATCAGGGAAATGCAAATCAAAACAACTCTGAGATTCCATCTAAAATATTTCTTTTTATCCCTCCCTCCCTTTCTTTCCTCCCTCTTTCCCTCCCTCTCTCTAACCTTCCTCTCTCTCTTGCATTCTCTCTTTCTTGCGTTCTCTCTCTCTCTCTCTCTCTCTCTCTCTCTCTCTCTCTCTCTCTCTCTCCCTTCCCCTCTCCCTTTCTCATACACACACACACACACACACACACACACACAGACACAGAGACACAGAGAGAGAGAGAGAGAAAGAGAGAGAGAGAGAGAAATTCAATGGGCCGGTAAATCCGCACTATATTTACTTTCTCAAGGGAAAAAATTAAGGCAATGACTTTTGATAGTACTATCTTTCTTGGTTACAAGAAACATTTTAAGACAGTGAAGAAAATTATATGGCCAGTATATGTCATAATGTTTATAAATTCATCAAAAATACTTTTACATTTATAGTAATGTACTCAACAGTTTAATACACAAAAAGTAACATACTGAAGTCAATCAAGGCGTATAAAAGAAATGCAAAGTTAAAATAACTGTTAATAAATTTACTTCATTAATATTTAAAAGAACAGTTAAATAATTTCTTGTTAGAAAAAAGAAAAACATTTCATAAAATTCACTATAAACCTATGATTAAAAGGAAAACCATATGATAATATTTATGTTTCTAAACTAAAAAAAAAATATAAAACCTAAATTTACTTTATTGACAGCAAGGCTTATACTGAATGCAATGTCTCAAATCTAAGCTGGTACCTGTTAGAAGATACACCCCAATGAAAGAAAAATAAGCTACTTATTACCCTATAATAATCACCCCCATACATAACTAAAAACTGAAAATGCATAAATTGGGACTCAGCACTTAGTAGGATTTCTAACAGCTTAGTGCTTCTGTAACATCCAAGTTCAGGATATTGTAAAATAGATCTTTAATTGATTAGTAACTAAATGCCACCACCAACAGAATGGCCTTTTGCTGTTTTCTTAAATATTGGCCCATAGAACAAGCTTGGGATTTTAAGGAAATTATGAATAATTACTGAAAAGTATGCTTCCCTATAGACAAAAAGAGATGAAATATTATAAATCAAAATGTGTTAATCTGGCTAACGATCAGCTTTGAATAACCTGGTCATGTTGGAGAAGTGTTCAGAGGTTAGAGTGGGCTGCAAGTGAACCTCACATGAGCTACTGGACTTGTGCCACACATATTTAATGATACTAAAATATGAACATGAGGCCACTGACCCCTAAAACTCACTGTGAAAGAGTTGGAGCCCAGCATTTATCATTCCCTGGATCCGTACCATCTGTCATATTACTCAGGGGAAATCAATGCATATCCATAGGCTCATGGAGCATTTAAGCTGGAAGGGAAACTTGTAGCCACAAAACCTGACCCTGGCACATTTAGGGCAGAAAGACTAGCACTGTGAAGTTGAACAACTTATTCCAGAGTCATACAAATGGTCGATGACCGGGTGAGGCAAGGACCTTGAGTTTCTGAGACCTAGGGGTCTTTGCTTGTAGTTTAATGACATCTGTGGTCAACTTAAACATGAACTGTAATGGTTGCTGCTTCCACACACTCAGATGCCCTCCTTTTATCAGTTAATTCTCTATTGTGGCACTCAAAGCATAGAAATCCCTCTTCCAAATGGGCCCAGTTGTGAGGCCACAGATCACCCTATTATTTAATCTTGGAAATGCTAGCCACGTAAAAATGGAAACCACCATGTTTTAGTCATTATGAAAAAGTAACAATATAAGAAAGGTGAGGGTTCCGTTTGAAGAGCAAGATACTAAATAAAAGGATTTTCATACCTTTAGATTACTGCGGTGTGACAATGTCTACTCATCCCAGATAGGGAATGAATGACAGCAAAGTATGGATGGCACTAAAATCTAAATTAGTAATCCAATGAGTTTTATTGGGCCTACTTACAGGAATATGGGTGAGGAGTGACTTAAGAAGAAATGACTCAAAGAAAGTCCTATCTTCAAAGACCACCCCAGCCTGAGTCACAGCTCATGAATGAAACCTGGGATGCACTGAATAGACATCAGGACAAATTGGAAAATGCCTTTCTCAAGCAGCTTGGTTGGTCTTTACCTCTTCTAGGAAGCCTAGCTGATCTGAGAACCAGGTGGTTCTGTTTGCATCATGTAGACTCTGAGATGGAACTAAACTTTTAAGATTGGTAGCAAGTGCTTTTACTCACTGTATCATCCTGAAGACCTGTGGTCTAACCATTGTGGTGCTCACTTTAATGCTTCTGAAACATAACTTGAGAAGCAACACATTCATTAACAAGATGAAAATAAATGCAAGCAACACAAATATGCCATAAAGTATAAATGGTCATTGGAGTGTACTCACACATAGTGAAATCTACATAGTAAGAGCTAATGGCAAGGGGTAGGAAAATTGATATCTTGGACATAGAAGTAGCCATGAAGTTTTTTTCTCTGAGTTTCTTTGCATAGTGGATTACATTGATGAATTTTTGTATATTGAACCATCCCTGCATCCCTGAGATGAACTTTACTTGATCATAATAGATGATCATATTGATGTGTCCTTGTATTTGGTTTGTAAGAAATTTACTGAATATTTTGGCATTCATGTTCATAAGGGAAATTAGTCTGAAGTTTTCTTTCTTTGATGGGTCTTTGCGTGGTTTGGGTATAAGAGTAATTGTGGCTTCATAGAACGAATTGGGTAGTGTTTCCTCTGTTTCTATTTTGTAGAATAGTTTTAAGAGTATTGGTATTAATTCTTCTTTGACTGTCTGATAGAATTCTGCACTAAACTGGTCTTGGGATTTTTTCTTTTGGTTGGGAGACTTAATGACTGCTTCTATTTCTTTGACAATTATTATCTTGTCCTGATTTAACTTTAGTACCCAATATCTATCTAGAAAATTGTCTATTTCATTAAGATTTTCCAGTTTTGTTGAGTATAAGGTTTTGTAGTAGGATAGGATGATTATTTTTTATTTCCTCAGTTTCTGTTATGCCTACCTTTTCATTTCTTATTTTGCTAATTCTGATACTGTCTCTTATCTAGCTAAAGGTTTGTTTATCTTGTTGATTTTCTCAAAGAACCAGCTCCAGGTTTTATTGATTCATTGTATAGTTCTTTATGTTTCTACTTGGTTGACTTCAGCCCTTAGTTTGATTATTTCTTGCCACCTATTCCTCTTGGATCATCTCATTAGATACTGAGAAAGAATTTGACAAAATTCAATACCTTTTCATGATAAAAGGCTTGGAAAGATCAGGGATTCAAGGCCCATACCCAAACATAGTAAAAGCAATATACAGCAAACCAGTAGTCAACATCAAGCTAAATAGAGAGAAATGTAAAGCAATCCCACTAAAATCAGGGACTAGACAAGGCTGCCCACTCTCTTCCTACCTATACCTATAGTACTTAACATAGTCAGAGCAATTAGACGAAAAAGGAGGTGAAAAGGATGCAAATTGGAAAAGAAGGGGTCAAAATATCACTATTTGTAAGTGCTATGTTAGTATACTTAAGTGACCACAAAAGTTCCACCAGAAAACACTTACAGCTGAGAAACAACTTCAACAAAATGACTGGATATAAAATTAACTCAAACAAATTAGTAGCCTTCATCTACTGAAAGAATAAACAGGCTGAGATAGAAATTAGGGACACCATTCACGATAGTCACACATAATATAAATTGCCTTGGGGTGACTCTAACCAAGTTAAGTGAAAAATCTGTATGACAAGAACTTTAAGACTTTTAAGAAAGAAATCATAAAAGATCTCAGAAGACAGAAAGATCTCCTATACTCATGGATTGGCAGGATTAATATAATAAAAATGGCCATCTTGCCTAAAGCAATCTACAGATTCAGTGCTATCCCCCATTAAAATCTCAAGTCAATTCTTCACAGAGTTAAAAAGAGCAATTTGCAAATTCATTTGGAATAACAAAAATCCCAGGTTAGCCAAAACTATCCTCAACAATAACATTACTTCTGGGGGAAGTAATACCTCAAGCTATATCATAGAGCAAGAGTGATGAAAACTGTACTGGTACAGAGACAGCCAGGTAGAACAATGGAATAGAATTGAAGAACCAGAAATGAAAGCACGCACCTATAGTCACTAGATCTTTGACAAAGGAGCTAAAACCATCCAGTGGGGGGAAAAACACAGGATTTTCAACAAATGGTGCTGGTTCAAAAGTAGGTCAGCATGTAGAAGATTGCAAATCGATCCATTTTTATCTCCTTGTGCAAAGCTCAAGTCCAAATGTATCCAGGACCTCTACATAAAACCAGATACACTGAAAATAATAAAAGAGAAAGTGGGAAAGACCCTCAAACACATGGGCACAGGGGAAAATTTCCTGAACAAAGCAACAATGACTTTTGATCTAAGATCAAGATTCAAAATATGGGACCTCATAAAATTGCAAAGCTTCTGTAAGGCAAAGGACATTGTCAATAGGACAAAATTGCAACCAACAGATCGCTAAAAGATCTTTACCAATCCTACCTCCCATAGAGGGCTATTATTCAATATATACAAAAAATTCAAGATAGTAAACTCCAGAGAATCAAATAGCCATTTCAGAAAATGGTCTACAAACCTAAACAAAAAAGAACTGAAGTAGTTAAAGGGGTTTGCAACTCCATAAGAAGAACACATTATCAATCAACCAGACACCCAAGAACTTCCAGGGACTAAACCACCATCCCAAGAGAACATAGGGATGGACCTATTGCTCCATCCACATATGTAGCAGAGGATGGCTTTGTCAGGCAGCAATGGGAGGAGAGGCCCTTGGTCCTGTCAAAGCTTGATGCCTCAGTGTAGGGGAATGTCAGGCAGGGAGGTGGGAGGGAATGGTTAGGTAGATGAGGGAGCACCCTCATAGAAGCAGGGTGGGTGGGAAAGTGGGTTTCTGGAGGGGAAACCAGGAAATGGGGTAACATTTAAATGTAAATAAAAATTCAACTAAAAATGAATAGGAAAAAATTACCCATGAATGCCTGTTAGTACTAGCTGTATAGAACTGAATGAATCTAAACATCATAGTTTATATTATTGTTTTCCTGCTCATGACTATAGAAAAAAAACCTGTACTTTCATTTTGTTATTTATCCAGTTCTGATTCTTTGAGTTCAACATTCTGGATTATCCAATGATTAAGGAACCCTTTAAAATCTATAAGACTCTGTATTTAATATAAGTCAAAAGCAGATGTTGATGGGTTTACAGGTCAGCTGTGACATTGTCAAAACAACAATTTCATAATTTAGCCTATCAGTAGTACCATGCAATGTTCTTTTTCTTTATCTAAGAGTTTGTCTCTGTTCTCTCTCTCTCCTCTCTCTCTCTCTCTCTCTTCTTGTGTGGTGTGTGTGTGTGTGTGTGTGTGTGTGTGTGTGTGTGTGTGTGTGTGTGTGTGTGTGTGCTAGATATTAAACCAGGATTTTTCAATATTCTACCACTAATCTACAGCCCCAACCCTTAACCCCTCTTTATTAGGTGATGTCATCTGAATACTCTTCATGGCTTCTTCCTACTGACTCGTGCTTTATTCAACAGCAGCAGTGCATCAGAGAGTAGGGAGAGCAATAGCCTGGTTTCTGTAGGTCTATATGACCATTTCAATTGTCCTTACCTGCATCTGTATCCCAGTTTATCATATTTCTATTGAATTTATTTTAGTTTTAAAATATCCATGTACTCTGAGATTACAAAGGTAATTCTGCTTATTAAATAAAATATAAGGGAAATAAACATAAGGCAAATAAACATAAGGAAATAATTTTACTATTGTTTACAATTTCTGAATATAACAAAAATTATGACTATCAACTTGCTGCATTTCTTCTTATACTTTTTTAAAGTTAAGTTAATTTGTTGACAATTTTGTACATGTATACACTGATTGATTCTCTTTCCCTCTACTCTTTCATTTCCCTCCCACCCATATTGATCCATATTTCATTAATCCACCCTTTCTCTATCTGCCCTTCTCAGTTCATGACTTTTTTTTTATTAACTTGAGTATTTCTTATTTACATTTCAGTGTTATTCCTTTCCCGGTTTCAGGGCCAACATCCCCCAACCCCTCTCCCTCCCCTTCTCTATGGGTGTTCCCCTCCCCATCCTCCCCCCATTGCCGCCCTCCCCCCAACAATCACATTCACTTGGGGTTCAGTTTTAGCAGGACCCAGGGCTTCCCCTTACACTGGTGATCTTACTAGGATATCCAATGCTACCTATGAGGTCAGAGTCCAGGGTCAGTCCAAGATTCATGACTTTTGCTCTTGTCATGTGGCCCATCATTTTAACCAGAGATATCTGTGTGCCACTGGATTGGAACTGTCCATTGGCACCTGGTAGGTTATTAGTGGACACATAGCTAAAGATAAGGACAGTTCTCTCTACCCAGAACTTAATGATAGGAAATATTAAGGCCCCAAGTTCACCCTCCATTTTCAAGCAGACACTGTGTAGTTATGCATAATTGTTCCTCCCACAAAACTTTTGACTCAAAATTTGTCCTGCCTAAACGAAATGCAGGAACAAAGATGGAGCAGAGACTGAAGGAATGGCTCACCAATAACCAACCCAACTTAAAACTCATCCCATCGACAAGCACCAATCCCTGAAACTATTAATGATACTCCATTATGCTTGCAGACAGGAGCCTCGAAAAACTGTCCTCTGAGAGGCTCTGTCCAGCAGCTGATTGAAACAGATGCAGATACAGAGTCAAGCATTAGATAGAGGTCAGAAGAGTTACGAGAAGGATTGAACAGGGGATGGGATCTCTACAGAATGACCAACAAAGTCAACTCACCTAGACTTCTGGGAGATCTCAGAAACTAAGCCACCAACCAAAGTACATAGACTGGAATGAGGACCCTGGCATATATGCAGCAGGTGTGCAACTCAAACTTCATGTGGGCCCTCCAACAACTGGAGCATAAGCTCTCCCTAAAGCTGTAGCCTGACTGTGGTATCAGTTTCCTAACAGGGTTGCCTTGTCTGGCCTCGGTAGGAGAGGGACTTGATGTTCCAGGGTAAGAAAATAACCATGGAGGCCCACTCTCTCAGAGGGGAAGCAGAAGGGTGGAGGAGGATCTCAGTGAGGGGGTACAAGGAAGAGGCATCACTTGGTATATATGTAAATAAATAAATAAATAAATAAATAAATAAATAAATAAATAAATAAATAAATAAGAGTTGCTGTTCAATTGCTGTGTACTGCTCAGAGAGGGGCATTCCATGGCTCTTCTCTCTATGCTGCCTCTTAGAATATTTCTGTTCCCTCTTCCACTGTTTTTCCCGAGCCTTGGGGTATATTGTAGAGATGCTTTGTTTGCAACTAAGCACTAAACTATCACTGATTCTCAGCACCTTGTTTAGCCACAAGACTGCATCTCCATCACAGCTCACTGGAAAGAGAGGCTTCCCTGTTAAGGCTGAGGGTTGCGATTATTTAAAGTTCATGTATACAGATGTAGAATGTGGTTCAACTCCACCTTAATTTTACTTAATCGTGTAATCAAGTCATACCCACCAGTGTTTTTAGGACACACATAAAGGTATAGTTTTTAAAAATCACTTTGTTTGCTTTCAATTTGTATATACGTGGTATTATTTCTAAAACCTACTCTCTGGTATATGTTTTAGATGAGAGATTTCTATCATGTCTGGGGAAAACGGTGTTTGTTGTTTGCTTGTTTTTTCTTTCTAGTGTCTGAAGTTTTGGGCTCTGCAGTCTTCCTAGGGAGGTAAACTCTAGTTTATCTATAGAGTCAAGTTCATAGAATGTGCTTGGGATCCACCTGAGGAGGCTGGACCTTGGGACTAGAGGAAATTCATGGTGCCAAGTGGACCCAGCTCCTCTCAGTGAGCAAGTAAACATGACTGATCCCCCGACACCCTCCCTGCCCTTAGTGGTCACTGCTGCTGACTCAGGAATCAGAGTGAACCCTTGGCTGTGATTTTTCTGACACATGAGCTAGCACTAGAGAAAGATCATGCCTTTCCTGGAAATAGAGGGCTGACAGTATAGTCTGACCCCTGGTCCCACCAGACTTCTTTTGACAAAGCAGTCCTGGCAGTTCTCTGAGTGGAGTCATGCCACCAATTTCAACCAGGAAGGAGCTCCTACCTCCCTCTCTGAGCTACGTGAGCTCATTTGAAGACTGTCACTGCTGCCTATACAATTCAACCTGTATCTCTGCTACAGTATTCAAAAATACCTTATTTCTTTAGGGATTATCTACAGTCTTTTGGCTCCTCCAGGAAAAGTTTTCGATAACACACATGAAAAGGCTCTGAGCATCTCACCCAGTCTTGTGTAGGGACACACAGAGATAAGAGCTATTCATGAAGTAATAAGCTCATCTCCAATGGGGCTGGCCTAAATGATTACAATGATCTATACCGGACAAGAAGAAATTAAGCTCTAAGCTGGTGATTCTCAACTATCAACTAGATTGATCTCAGAAGTACCCAGGAGGTTCATAAAGCAGGCTTCAGGGAATGTCTGCAAAGCACTTCCAGAGATGTTATCTAAGGAAGAAGACTCACCTGTATGGAAGCAGTACCATCCCACAGGCTGGGTATCTTTCTGAATAAAAGGGTAGGAGCAAAAAGACCATTGATGCAGTCACAAGTGTTCCTGACTGCCCTGAGGAAAGCCATTCTGCCCCATCACATATACCCATAGTGTTCCATCTCACTAGAGATACAGAAACTGGAAAGCCAGAAAGTTTGATTGTCGAAAATTGTGACCCCAAATAAATATTTCTTCTTTAGGCGGCTAATGTCGGGTGTTCTGTCATAGCAATGAAATATTTGACTCGCACAAGCTCTGAATGCAAAGACTGAGAAGGATTCCTCTTATACTGGACAAACGTTTAGTCCAAAGCCCTTAGAGTATTCATCAGGAGTGCATACTATGGTTGAATTCTGCCATCATAGTAGAAGAGTCAAGGAGGAAATGATCAAGAAGGACTGGTTACATCAACATTCCACTCCTGTATACAAGCACAGGGATAAGACACCAGTTATCTTTAACCTGCTACCTCTTTATAGGAAAGTGTCAGAAAATGGTACTCTAGAGCGTAAGCTTTATACACACACACACACACACACACACACACACACACACACACACACACATTATTTCTGCCTATACTCTCCTTTAACTGTCTGAAGATCTAGATCTAAAGTGTAAGCCTTGGATTCTTCATTTATAAAATGGCTGTTTTAGGCTCTTTGCCTCACACAGACCTTTTGTGAAGATGACAAAGACAAGCTATCAGTCCACAACTTCAGGTTGGTAGGGTAAATGTATAAGCAGTATTATGGCTATCATCTCAACTTTAGAAAGGATGGCAGTAGCCAATGGAGATTCACTTGTTCCATACACATTCCCTGCCCTTGGCCAATCTTAGGACCACAAAACAGATAGTTTTGTGACACCTTTCCCAGTGACCTGGCAGCCCACTTCTGTCCTTCTTAAAGCTCTTTTTAAGCTTCAGGTATCGTACCCTATTCTTACTAGATTTGTCCACATGAAGTTTGGCATTAAGACTTCTATATTCTGAGACAATTTTATCCTACTATTCCAGTTTGTTTTTAATCATCAACTTGAGTTACTTGGAAGGAGGAAACCTCAAATGAAGAATTGGCTCAATCAGATTGGCCTGTGACCCCATCTGTGAAAGGCTGTTTAGATGTATGAATGAAGTGAGAGGGCTAAGTCCACTGAGGGCAGCATCATCCATAGGCAGTTAGGTCTTGGTTGTATAACAAATATAGATCAAGAAGAACAGGGGTGCAAGCTAGTAGGCAGCCTTCATCCATCAATCTTGCCTCTGCTTCAGTTCAGTTCCTATCTTTGACTCCCTCAGTGAGGGACTATAACTTTCCAACATGCCTAATTAACTCTCTCCTCCCCAAATTGCTTTTGGTGATGGTATTTACCATAGCAATGGAAAACAAACAAGAACACTCACCAAGTGGATACATGAGCTGTACTCCAAAAACAAAAAGCACATTGTTTTAATTTGTCAAAAAAATTGCTCTGACTACTCAACATTAGTCAAACATTCTGCCTCTAAATCTTCTGTGTTGCTGGTTGCTATGCTGCCTGCATCCTCCTGACACAGGCAGATGTAGGAAAGATGGAGTTCTATGGGACATCTCTAGAGAATCAAATTTTCCTCTCTCAATATGAAGTCTTCCCACCTTCCCACAGGCCCATTTGTTCACAGGTTAGATAGTAATATAATCCTGCATATCTGCTGAGTCAGGAAAAGAGGCGCAATGTCTGTGTGATATTTTATAACTAATAAGCATCTTCCTATTAAGATTTTTACTAAAAATATCTTTTTTTAAACTAAGAGAGTAAAAGCACAAGTAACCTACTCTTTACCCGGAATAAAATGTATTATGGAGGTTCAGAGAGTTATTTCAATCAGATAAATGCTTGCCATGAACAATGAAGTTCTGACATTTTGTCCCCAATGCCCACATAAAAGACCAGTCAGGGTGTGTGTCCCCCTAATCCTATCAGCAAGGAGGTAGAAACAAGAGGATTGCTGGGGTTTGCTGGAGAAGCAGTCTATCCAAATCATTGAGAAGCAGGAGACTGGCTCAAAACACAGGATGGAAAGCAATGGTAGAAGACACTGGATATTGGCTTCTGGTGTCACATGAATGCAAATACATATGCGTGTGCACCTACACATGTGAAGACATGAACATGTATGTATAAGTCTGTCTTCCTCTCTCTCTCTCTCTATCTTTCTCTCTCTCCCTCCCCCCCTCCCCCTTCCTTCTCTCTCTTTCTCTCTCACACACACATATACACACACACTCATACACACACACACACACACACACACACACACACAGTGTGCACATGAGAAGAAAGGAAGTAATCCGGGTATATGGACCTCTAAATTCCTACTGAGTTTTAGGACAGACATCAGTGACTATCTTTCTGCACTCAAGGAAGATAGGACCCTAATCCAGTTTGGATAATGATACTTTTCTCGGTTTTGATGTCTCTGAATATCAACTATTTGCCTGTGGAGGTCAGAAGAATAACATGTCAAGACAATGGACCTTTAATAGCCAAAGAGAACCAAGAAAACCACAAAGAGAATCTGTCCTTTTGAGCCCTGCTGTCTGTGGGACTCTTCTCAGAATACAGTAGCACTGGGAGGATTAGCAATAGGTCCTGCTAAAACAACCAGATATCCCTTGTCCTGGCAATCTCATGTTTGATGAAGTAAACAAGAAAGATGCTTCAGGAGAAAATTAATGGGCAGCCTACAGACATTTCCATTATGGCACTCATGGCTTACAGTCAAGGATGTCAGTCCATATTTGCCTAGTCTTCCAACTCCTGTTGCAGAAAGACACGCTGGTAGGGATAGAGAGATGACTCAGTTGTAAAAAGCATATGTTGTTTTTGTGGCAACACATATTCAGTTCCTAATACCCATGTGGTCTCTTACAACCCTCTACAACTCTGGTTTCAAAAGATTCTATGCCCTTTTTCTGATCTCCACAGGCATCAGTCATACATACATGCAGGCAAAACACATATCATAAATTTGGCTTTTATTTCCTGTAGTAATTGTCATCTCCAAGGCTTACTAGCTCAGTCTACAAATGCTATGCCTTATCCTGGAAACTTCTAGCCTCATACAATCTAATTTAGGCCTAGAATGTTTTCAGCCTCTGAGATTTATTGCTGAATAAGCTGACACTTTCTAGTTCTCTCTGAGCTCTCACTGACTGGTTCAACTTAGCTGTCATGGTTCCAATTCCTCTCCAAGCTGACAGATTGAATCTAGCTTCTCTCTGGACCTCTGACTGAATTGCTCTGCTTGGCCTCACACTAACTTTGGCAATCTGTTCTAATCATCTGACTTCTTCCCATTCTCTGGCACCTTCTGTCTTCACCTGTGTCTAGATTCTTCTCCCCATAACCTTCCTCTGTACCTGTCCTGGAAAAACTGCCTCCTTTTTACTTCTCTCTCTCTGCACTCTCTTAAATAGCCTCTCTTTCTTCTTGGTTCTTGTGAGAGTTAAGTATATCCTATCAAATCTTTTGTTGATTCATGACTTAGCCTACTGTTCAATTAGACATAACTTTCAAATATGGCTGCTTCCTTCTAGAAACTAACATTAACTTCATTATTTGGAATTAAAGGTATGTACCAAGGTCATGTCTGTATTTAAGCCAAAGGGATTAGTTTTCACTAAGGGCTGAACCACACCACAACTAGAAACAGTTGGTTTTATTATTTTTTTTCAGTAAATGACACAATCTCGGGTTTCATAGTGCGATCAAATATGTTGCAACAACACATACATATAAAATAAAAACAAATAAATATTTCTTTTAAAAATTTATAAGAAGGCAGCCTGGGAAAGATGCCAAAGTCTCTGCTGAGGAGCAGACGCCCAGTCCCTGCCATCAGGGTATCCTGCTATGACACTGTAATAGCACAGCAAGAGCTATGCAGTCCCAAGGCTGTTAGCAAACTACAGCTTTAACTCAACACTTATTGCTTAAATATAACACTGAATAACTCAAATAGGATATGAATACATTTTCTTAGAGCATAAATCTCATTAGTATTTTTCTTTCTTAATTTCAAAAAATCACTGTTAGTTACTTATTTTTACCATCTTGTTTATTTTAAAAATTGTCTTAATTTATTTCCTTATGATGATAATAATGAAAAAAGATTATGATGATGACGATGATGACTACAACGACGATGACAGCAACAACAACGATGACGACAACACAAAATCTCATTATCTAGCTAGCCTGGCTGGTGTAACTCACTATGTAGATCAAACTGACTTCAAATTCACAGAGATTTTACAGAAAGGCATTACCAACCTGCCATGTAAGTGTTGCTGGACAATGAATCACTAATAATAGTAATATATTTCCCAAGAACATCAAAATCTGATATGGGCTGGTGTTGGAGGAGTAGTAGTGCAGGAACACAAGAGCTGAGCCTCAAGTTTTCAGACTGACCATGAGTCAACAATGCTGCCTGAAGAGCAGATTTCCATCAGCCACATTGGAGAAATACCACAGTGATTGTTAAATGTTAAAAATACCTCTTCTTTGACGTTTTAGCTGGCAAATACAGAACAAATACACAATTAACTTTGTTTATTTGATATGATGGTAAATTTTTATTGTCTGGTTGACTGGTTTTGGAATTGCCTAGGATATATCTCTTGGGTTATTCGATATGTCATCAAATTAACAATGAAGATTAGCCATGGCTCTAGTTTTGCTGGTGAAGGTGCTTCCACAGGAGTTGAAATGGGGATAGAAAATACACAGTGTAAATGGGGACACTGTCACATGAAATAGGGTCACAGACTAAATGAAAAAGGAGGAAATGAGCTGATCACTAGCATTCATTCCTCTGCGTGTGACTGTATGAAATGTGACTAGTTGCCTCAAGCTCTCTCCACCATGCCTTCCCTGCCCCATTGACTGTATCCATGAAACAGTGAACCAAAACAAACTGCTCTTTCATTAAGTTGTTTGTGACAGGTATTTTATCACAGCATCAACACAACTAAAGCAAAAAACTAAATGAACAAACAAATTTTAAATTACATTTAGCTACTTATTCCCTAGATGATAATGGTATAAGTTAGTAGATATAAGCTTTATTATGGTGTGTGTGTGTGTGTGTGTGTGTGTGTGTATTTGTGTGTATGCTTGTGCGCATGTACTATGTGTGTCCAGGTATCAATGAAGAACAGAATATGGAACTGGTTATCTTATAAAGGGGCTGCAAGTGATTGAGAACTACTGGACATGTATGCTGTGAACCAAATTCGATTCCTTTATAAGAGAAATAAGCTCTATTGGCTATTGACCTCTTCAGGACTAATCATCTCTCTCAGTTTCATTTTTCTCACTTGCAGATGAAGGGATTGAAAGAGCAGGCACTACAAGGCAGGGTGTTTATACCATGCCCCACCCAATACATGTTAACTGCTTTAACTATTATGATTTCCACGAGAATTGATTTTTTTATAGAGGCAGTGAAGGAAATGGACATTGGATACTCTGGCAATGGGTAGCAATATATGAATGTACACACCAGGACCACATTTGACTGGTTATGTAACATTTAGCACTGTAATTAAATCTATGGTGCAACGCTTTCTCATATGACACTCCAAGTATTCTTGGGAGTTCTGTAGACACTGTGAGCAAACAGTGATTGGCACAGAGGTGACATGTGACATGTTGTGGTTGTGGGCTTCTCAGTCAAGGCTCATTTCTTCCCTCTTCCCTGTTTTTTCCTTAGGAAATAAAGAATATCTAACATGCCTTGTGCTCTGTGAGCTTTTCACACACCTCTGCTTTGCCTTATTTCTCCTTAAGTCCTCATTTAAACTCAATTGGTTTTTCAGGATCAGAAGTGAGCATGGAACCCAAATATGCTCATGATTAATGATGGCTAAGATCACAGTGTAGAAGACATATGTTATCAATAACAGAATCAGAAAGGCCACACGCTGAACCGGTTTAGAGAGGAACCACGATGAATGTAACCTCTGACAGGACAGCTTTAAACAAAGATCCTTGGAGGCAGGTAAATGGAAACAGAGCTTAAGAGAAAGCAGTGTGAAGTTACAGCTGTATGGATTTGGGATGCATGCCAGCCATCCCAGCACTCAGGAGAGCAAGGCAAGGGGATCATTAGAGTATGAAGTCAGACTAGACTCCAAAGGAAGACCTAGTCTCTGACCTACATGATGGAAAGAATGAAAATAAAGCCATACAAGTACTTCAGCAAACCAGGCAGTGCCAGAAGAGAGGAAGAAATAGGGGGATGGGGAACCTACTAGGGGTATAGGTGAGACTTCTAGGCTGTGCCCAATATAGCCAGAAAAGGTACAGAAATGAACGTAGTTAAGGCAAAGCCAGGAACACAGGAGAAAGAGATCCAATGGGTAGAAGAACATTGTAGCAGAGGTCTGCACAGGTAAGGATGTCTATACAGACATATACCTGTGAGTCCAATTTAAAATGTATCCCAAGACTGAGAAGGTGGTTCAGTAGGTAAGAGTGCATGTTTTAGAAGCCAGAGGACCTGAGTTTGAATACCCAAACATAAAACCCCAAAGCTAGGCATGTATGTGCCTATGGCCACAGCTGAGGCTCAAAGCCAACTTGATGGCCAGACATCAAAGAAAAAAAAAGCTACCTTGTGGTCCCATGATAGACTATGCCTCAAAGCTGTCAAGTAGAGTGCTATAGAGGAAGGCATCCAACATGCTGTTCTGGCTTCCATGAGGATGTTCACAGCTCTCAAAATGTAGGCAAGAGGTGGCAAGTCATTTCTGTTAGAGGCCAAATACTTAAGACTTTGCAGGCTATGTGGTTACAGTCAAAGGAACCCAGTTCTCCTGTTATATTTTAGAATCAAATATTTTAAAATAGATAAGTGGATAAGTAGATGACTTTTATGTTGCAGTAAGCTCAAACTTCAAGAAAAGAAAGCTAGCTGGATTTGATTCTGAGGCCTGGTTTGTGGACCACTGCTTTCAGGCTCTCAGTGAGTGTCCAGGAGAGTATTGAAATAAAAGGGCTCTCTTCCATTCACCCATATGCACCTAAAACCTTAATAGGATACATGCCATGACTGAGTTTTCAACCAGAGTTTAGTAACTCTAAAAGTCATATAAACCATAGTGTAATGGACTGTTGAATTGGTTTGAATTTAAAGCTTAGGCATATCCAGGTTTCACTAGGGCTGTAGTTCAGGCAAACAGGCAAAAAAACAAGTTCAAAGAGTGTGTTCATTTATAAGCTTTCCAGCCTTTGCTTTTAAATGCATTGACACTGAACCCCCCAGCTTATAAACAGTCTAAGGTTAGTGTATGTGTCCTTTACCACTTGTAGGGACAGAGTCCTTTGCTTGCTGTCTGGCAGATGAGTGGTCTGATGGACCTGAAAATTCATTATTCTGTCATCCTTATATGCAGGTTTCACTCACCTGATTAGAGCAAGGGTCACCAGCATTGTGCCTTCCATCTGTTAAATTCCTATCAGCAGCTAACAGAAGCTTAGAGTCTATGCCCTGAAGCACATAGGGGTGACACTTTACTTCTCCGCCAAGCCCAGATGGATGAAAAAAAGATGGTTTCTTGGCTGCACTGCTTGACAAGGTCTGGACCTTTGTCAACTTTAGATATCATAACCTGGTCCCTGAAATGCTTATTGAGCACCAGTAAGAAATAGAGCCAGTTCTGTGGCTCCCAGATTCTTTTCCTCTGGACTCACCCAAACTTTCTAAGTTCTGCTATCAATTTTGTTTTCAACCACTTTTCCTCAGTCCCAGTTACAAGAGAAACCTTACCGTTCTCAGAAAACTACAGCCCTACCCCAGCATCCAATTCCCCCAACCCTATGCAAAGGTAATACCACCAGAATAAAGTTAAGTGTCCTTAGTTTATTTTAGCTTAGAGGGTTCTTTTTTCTGCCCGCAAAATGATAAAAGTTTCTTAGATGGATAAATACAAGATGGATGGATGGATGGATGGAAATGTGTCCAAGTAGCGACAAGTATGGTACTACATGTCTCTAATTCCAGAAGTTAGGAGGTAAAACAGGAGGTTCAGAAGCCCAAGATCAATTACTGATAATAGCACTCCGGTAACATGTATCTCTAATATGTAAAACCTTTTCACCAAGAGAAAAAGAAATAAAATCCAGGTAAGTAGGGCATGACATACCTTTTTTATTCTAGTGGTGCATACTTTTAAAAGTTCCCAATACTTTGGAAAGTCCAAGGTCCTTTATTTCTGTGTGAGTTGCAGATGAGCTCAACCTATTAAGGTCTCCAACAGAACTTCTCTGCATTAGTTACTGTGACAAAATAAGGGATGAAAGCAACTAAAATAGGACAGGTTACCTTGGCTCATAGTTTCAAGGGATATGGTCTATTATGATAGTGACAGCATAGAAGCAGGAGGACAAAGTGACTAGTTACATGGAATCTACCATCAGAAAGTAGGGAGAGATAGATATGAATATTCAGTTGGCTTTCTTCATTCTACTTAGTTATGGAACCCATCCTATGGCTTGGTGCTGCCAATATTCAGGGTGAGTCTTCCAACTTCCATTAAATATTACAGGAAATAGGAACATAAATATGTCCAGAGGTCTCTATACAAGGTGACTCTAAATCCCATCAAGTCGACAATCAATATTAACCATCACAAGATCCTACAGTAAGATATTCCATTCAACTGAATGCAAACAGGATTTCTCAAATTTGCTTGTCTTTATAGACTCTCATCTGTGGAGCTTGTTGTTCACTCCTGAGAAGACATGATCACAGAATAAAGTTTAGAAACTGCTCAGATCCAGTTATTATTATTTTTTATCTTCATGACAATCTTATTCCTACTGCTTTGCTAAACCCAGGGAGGGGTGATATAGAATATACATGATTATTTTTAAAAATGAAAAAGTTGTTATTTGACCTAAAGAAATATGAATCACACTTGGAGTAGTAGTAACCTCTGCATTCAAGGACTGAGCTGCATAACAAGACCTTGTCTAAAGGAAATAATGAAGGAAGGAAGGAAGGAAGGAAGGAAGGAGGGAGGGAGGAGGGAGGAGGGAGGAGAAAAAAGGGAGGAGGGGGGAGGGAAGAAAGAAATGAAGAAAAGGGGAGGGAGGAAAAAAGAGAAGGAAGGATGAAGAGAGAGGAGGAGAGAGAAAGGGTAATGAGGGAAGAAAGGATGAAAGGAGGGAGGAAGAATGAAGGAGGGGATGGAAGAAAGGAAGATCCAGTATACAGTGAATTATCTCTAAGCAGCGTGGTATGTATCAGTCAGCCATTTTCACCCAGAGTGTGGACCCTGGAGATCTGGTCAAAATCAAACCTCACTTAGAGCCCATTTTTTTTTCACTTTCAGGGTCAATGTCTTTGCCCTAAGTGTACAACATTTCTAGCCTATGCATCTATGAAAATGTGACCAAGATGAGACTGAAAAAAGTTTATTTTTAGTATTAATAACATCTCTATTACAAATATAAGAGTATCTCAGACAAGTATTAATCATCAAGGTGGCATCGGACAGTTAGAAAACATTATTTTAGTGGATGACCTCTAGTGACCCCAGGTAACAAGGTGTCTTGCATGGGCAACAGAAATCAGTGGCCATTAAGTGCTACATGTTAGGTGTCCCGTGTGACACTGAGGAGTCATTTCTAAGTACCGGAAATACTATCAGGTTGAGGAGAGAAAGGTGAACTATATATCATTTTCCTGCTTAGAAATTCTTAGAAATTGGACAGTGAAGACAACAAGGACAAAAAATAAGCAACCTATGTTGATATTGATAGCTTTGAGTTAAAGTTGTGTTTCACTGTTAATTATCTGCTTTGGACACTTGTCTCAGACAATGCATTACTCCACTCCACAAGCATGGATTGATTTCTTTTTCTCTCACATTTGTGTTAGTTTTTATTCTGTTTTCTTGTTAGTCTGACTGCATATATAGCAGAGGATGGCCATGTTGGGCACCAATGAGAAGAGATGCCCTTGGTCTAACCAAGGCTCAACCCTCCAGTGTAGGGAAATGTCAGGGCAGGGTGGTGGGAAAGGATGGATGGATGGGGGTACACTCTCATAGAAGAAGGGGGAAGGAGGATGGGATAGGGGGTTTATGAATGGGAAACTGGGAAAGGGGATAACATTTGGAATGTAAATAAATGAAGAATCCAGTAAAAATAAATTCTACCCCAGAAATTCCAGTAATAGCAACCAGAAAACTGATTGATGCATCAACATCTAATAAAGACCTTTTCTCTCAGCTAAACCCTACCTGAAATAAGAAATCATATATTGGTTTCATGGCAGCGTACCAGAACAGATATTCACCATTGCTCAAGAAAGAGCAGTGATAGAGGACAGCTGTCAGACTGACTCATTAATTTTAACCTGTTGTGTGGGATCAAAAAAAAGTCTTTTAGACATTTAGCACTTTTAGAATGTTTTCAGATGTCATTAATACTTAATTTTTAAAATTTATTCATTTCTTCACTTTACAACACAATATAAGCCCTTCCTCTCCTCCCAGAACCTCCTCACACAAGTCCTCTGCTCATTCCACTTGGAAGGGGAAGTGCCCCCTCTAGGAATGAACCCCCTATACCCTCTTTCTCCCCCACCTCACCACCCTGCACATCAAGAGTTGCTGCAGGACAAGGCACATCCTCTCCCATTAAGGCCTGAAAAGGCTGTCTGTTTAGGGGTGGGGGATCCATAGGTAGGTAGTTAGGCAGCAGGCTTAGGGACAGCCCCTGCTCCAGTTGTTTGGGGGGATCCGCCCAAAGACCAAGCTGTTCATCTGCTACATACACGCAGGTGCCTAGGTTCAGCTATGCTTGCTCTTAGGTTGGTGGTTCAGTCTCTGGGAGCAACAAAAGGTCCAGGTTTGTTGACTCTGTTGACTTTCCTGTGCAATCTCTGTCCTCTTCGGGTCCCTCAATTTCCTCCCCAACTCTTCTGTAAGACTCCCCAAGCTCTATCTACTGTTTGTGTGTGAGTCTCTGCATCTCTTTTCATTAGAATTTGAGCGGAGTCTTTCAGAAGACAGTAATGCTAGATTCCTATTTGCAGGCATAATGGAATATCATTAATAATGTTAGAGATTGGTTCTTGCTCATGGTACATTTGGAGCAGTCTTTGGTCAGCCATTCTATAAGACTATACTCTATCTTTATCCCTGCACATATTAAAGGCAGGACACATTTTGGTATGAAGGCTCTGTGGATGGGTTGCTTTCCTTATCCTTCTACTGAGAGTCTTCCCTGACTCTAGAAAGTAGCCACACTAGGACTCATATCCTCACTGCTAGTTTCACACCCTTAGAGACCCTGGAACCTCTCCTCATCACAGGACTTTGGCATGTCCTATATGTTTCCCTTGTCCACCCCCAGCTGATCTCCTACATAGGACCTCCCCCCAATACCACTTCCCTGCCCACCATCTCCTAGTTCTATCCTTCCTTTGGCCTCCAACATCACTTTTGTTTTCCCATCTGAGAAAGTTTCAGCCATCTTCCCTTATGCCCTCCTTGTTATTTGGCTTCTTTGGTTCTGTTGATAAAAGCATGGTTATCCTGTACTTTATGGCTAATATCCATTTATAAATGAGAACTTACCTTGCATGTCATTTTGGGTCTGAGTTACCTCACTCAGAATGATATTTCCCAGTTCCATCTATTTGTCCATGAAATTAATGATGTTCTTGTTTTTAATGACTGTGTAGTACTCCATTGTACAGATGTACCACATTTTCTGTATCCATTCCTCACTTGAGAACCATTAAGTTATTCCCAGTTTCTGACTATTAAAAATAAAGATGCTATAAACATAGTTGAGCAAGTGTCCTTGTGGTATAATGGAACATCTTTTGGGCATAGGCCCAAGAGTTGTATACCTGGAATTTCAGGTAGAACTATTCCCAATCTGAGAAACCACCAAATTGATTTTCAGAATGGTTATACACGTTTGCACTCTTACCACCAGTGGAGGGGTGCTCCTTGTTCCATAACCTTACAACCTTGTCAGCATTTGCTATCCTTTGAGTTTTTGATCTTAGCTTTTCTGATGGGGATAAAATGGAATCTCCAGGTTACTTTGATTTGCATTTTTCTAATGATTCTGGATGTTGAACATGTCTTTAAGTGCTTTTCGGCCATTCAAGATTCCTATGTTGAGAATTAATTGTTTATCTCTGTACCACATTTTTAACTGAGTTATTTGGATTATTATTGTCACTAACCTATATCCAACAGAGGGCTAATATCCAAAATATTAATACTTGTATTTAAATGAAGAACTTTTGATGACTCATCATTTTAGACTTCTTTAAATTTTCTTACAATGAATCAGTTCAGCTAGTTCTTATAATAATTGTTTTTATAATGTTTTTAAAATTATACTTTACATATTTTGTGTGTGTGTGTGTGTGTGTGTGTATGTGTGTGCATGTGTATGTGTGTGTTTATGGTGTATGCCGTAGAGGGACAACACATAAGAATGAGTTCTCTTATATGATGTATGATTAAACTCATACTTGGCATTGGGTGCCTTTACCTGTTGAACCTTCTCACAGGCTCAACAAGTCCTCTTCACATTGATGTCATGCCTCATCTCTTTCCAGTGAGACTGCATTCAGTAGTAGTCTGATGCCCTTCATGTAAGCCATATTATTATGAGTTCCATGAATCAAGGACTTATATATGCCATCCTGGCCCTAACACCTGTGACAATACCTGGCATCTACAGGATACTTTACACATATGATGAACATATGTGGAAGAATGAGAGACATTTATAAGTATCATAACGTAACATATATAAATATCAGAAACTGGGTGTGCCTGTGAGTGTATGTTTATGTGTATGTAAATATGTGTGTATGTACCTGTTTGGATGTGTGTAGGCATATTCATGCCTCTGTGTGTGTGTGTGTGTGTGTGTGTGTGTGTGTGTGTGTGTGTGCACGAGAGTGACTAAAAGACATGATTGCTGGGTGTCTGGGTGGCAACTCTAGCTGGCACTCTCCTAGTACTACTACTTGTAGTTTGAATGGGCATGGTGATAGGCACATATTTGCAATGCTTATGGTGAATTTTTGCCTCATGGTAGTATAATATATTCCATTTCCTTTTTTTTTCACCCTTTTATCCAGTAAGGAAGAACACATTTAGAACTTTAATGAGAAATCTTGGCACCCTGAAAACGGGCAAATAACCATGTTGTTGATGTGAATATCAGGCACAATCCATGGGGGACAATGAGAAGATTGAGACTGAAGAGTACAAATTTAGTATCAGGTAGCGTTAGTCAACCCAGAGCATGATATTGAATATACTATGTACTGACTATACTATGTAGAAGTGTGGTAAGAGTTGATTTCAGATCCCCTTCCCCCAACTCACACACACACAAGTAACCATGCAAAATGATGGATGTGTTCATTTGCCTGACTGTAGTAATTGCATAATCTATATGCATAATAATACCCTCTGTCAGATACCTTAAGTGGCTAAAATAAAACTATTAAAATTAAATTTTATTGCATTTATCTTATTATATAACTATATTAAATTTTAATATAATTTTATCTAAATGATAAAAATTCAAACTAAAAAATGAAACTAAAGCTAATTCCACTGAGTATGTAAGCACATACATGTTTTTATATGTCTAAGCACATACATGGTAGAATTAGATTTTTAGAAATATTCCAGGATATAACTAGGAAAAAAAACCATAAGCCTCTCTATCAATATGATTGAGCAGAATATGTGCCTAAGATAAGAACTTGGAGAAAACAAGTAAATGATGATAAAAGGTGTGGCTTATCAAGGAAAAATATGACACATGAGTCGGGAATGGACTGGGTAATGGGACAAATGTGAAAGGTTAAACAGCAAAGATAGAGAGGTTACATGCAGCTCATGTCTTCCCTATGTCTCTAACCAAGACTTTCTACAGCTCCTTAATGAGAAGGGCCATGTAAATGTATTATTTAGTGAAAGAATACATAATCTTAATTTCCTAACAGATGATATATTTGAGTCCAATGTGCGTAGTCAGCTGCTGATGTCTAGGTCATTTGTTAGCTTCTAAAAGCCCCAGGGTTAAATACCATCACCCCTGTAGCGGGAGGACTCTATGGCCTCTGATTAAATTATGAAAACCTACATTCTTGTGCCCATGGAAAAAATTATCTATCCCCCTTATTACATAGTACCTTAGCAAGCTCTTAAAGGAAATGGGCTCTTTAAGAAGAATATGCTTCTCTATGGTGACTAAATAACTAGGACTTAAAATGATTCTTTTAAATGTTCAGGTTATCAGCTGTTCACTGAAAGCCAAGCAACTGATTTATTTTGGAATTAGTTCAAGGAAAAACTGAAAATGCACAGTATAAATGAATGAAAAAGTGTGTGTGTGTGTGTGTGTGTGTGTATTTATTTATTTTAACACATTCCCTTCTATTTCATTTATGTGAGCAGAAAAGACCTGAGCAACTGTGGGAAGGCAGATGCTAGGAATTGCCCACTGTCAGCAGGCATCTATAAAACAAAACTGGTGTGAAAAATCAAAAAGACATCCCAGATTGCCAGGGATTTCATTTGAAATGTAGGTTGAAACGAGAAGATGCCCTTGCCCTCAAAGGTAAAATGACATGACATTCCTCTTTCTTTCATGAAACACTTATAAAAGCTCGACTTTTATCACCTGTGGAGGATGCAGGAATAAAGGATGCAGAAATATTCTCTCCACTTCCCAAAGAAAGCATCCCACTGTCACCTGGCATCGGCATTCTGGCACTTTGTAGGATTAGATGATGCAAAGAATGGCAGGACCTTTGTAATCCCAAGTCACGTGAGTCTACTAAAATTCCTGAGCTCCACTTCTGTATCAATTTAGTTTCTATCATTTCAATAAACACAATGACTAAAAGCAACGTAGAAAGGAAAGGGTTTATTTGAATTACATATCCAGGGTCACAGTCCATGGAAGAAAGACATGATAAGAACCCAAGGTACGAACTCACTGATAAGTGGATATTAGCCCAAAAGCTCCAATTACACAAGATGCAATCCAAGGATCACATGAAACTCAAGAAGATGGATGACCAAAATGTGGATGCTTCACTCCTTCTTAAAAAGGGGAACAAAAATATCCATAGGAGGCGATATAAAGTCTAAGTTTAGAGCAGAGACTGAAGGAACAGCCATTCAGAGCCTGCCCCACATGTGGCCCATATATATACAGCCACCAAAACTAGATAAGATGGATGAAGCTAAGAAGTGCATGCTGACAGGAACCGGATATAGATCTCTCCTGAGAGACACAGCCAGAACATGTCAAATACAGAAGTGAATGCTGCTAGCAAACCACTGAACTGAGAAAGGGACCCCCATTGGAAGAATTAGAGAAAGGATTGAAAGAGCAGAAGGGGCTTGCAACCCCATAAAAACAACTATGCCAACCAACAAGAGCTAAAGAATCTAAGGCAGTCACTAAAATGGAAGCCATGGTGAGGCATTGCTTTTATTGGCTTGCTCCTTGTTGTTAGGTCTACCTGCTTTCTTATACCACCCATTACAACCTGTCCAATGATAAAATTATTCACAGAGCATTGGATCCCCTCAACCCAAGCATAAATCAAGCACATGACCCACAGATCCGTCTATAGGCTAGTCTGATGGAGGCCTTTTCTCAATCAAGAGCCCCTCTTCCCAGGGACCTGTAGTTTTTGTCAAATTGACAACCAACATGCACACCTTGTTTATTATAATAAGAATATCTGCATTATTCATGTTCATCACTATGACTATTCATGTGCTAGGGATGCTAAAAGAGAATACAGTTGATGGATTGGCTTTAAGCACTAGAAATGTACTTCAGTTTCTAGAGGATGGAATTCTGTTGATCAAGGTTTGGCAGTACTGATTTCCCAGTGAGACTTCCTTTTTCAGCTGACAGATGACTGCCTCCTCTTGTTATAAATTTTGCAATGTGCACATGCTCTTGGTAGTTCTTCCTGGTCTAATAAAGACACCAATTCTACTGAACAAGAACCCTACTCTTATGCCCTTAATTATCCCTAGTCAGCTCCTTACAACTTCACCGTGGTAGAAGTCGAGGCTTTAACTTATCAGTTCAGGAAATTCTAGCTTTAACTTATCAATTCAGGAAATTCTATCTGTAAAGACTAATCAATGCAAAACTACTAACATAAAGAAGCTGTGAAGAAGTATGCTTCTTCCATGCTGTTATTATTTACTGTGGTTTCCTAAAGGTCCTTCTACATGTGATTGTTGGACAACAATAAGGAGTACAGCTTGGATTGTGATCCAATAAAATTGATTCCAGAATCAAGTTCTGGAAGTTTGGGGGTGCCAGTGGTGATCTACAGGGACAGGCAGGAACTGTGGAAAGTCACTTGAGGGCTATGGTGACAGGACAGAAATAGTTCTATTTGCAGAAGCACAGAACAGTTCTCCAAGGGCAAAGGACCTCCCACAAAGTCTTCAGCAGGGAAAAATGTCATACCATCCTTGTCTCTGTACAAATGAAATTTTTCCCTATTCTTTTCTGTTTTCACTTTAAAAATCATTTAACTTTTAAAATGCTCAAATTCTGTGCCTAGAAAAATGCAATCCAATCTTACATGGACATATATATTCACATCGACACAGAGGGTACACTAGTGTGTACGTGTGCAGTGCACTTCATAGGTCTTGCACACTCATTTTTCTTTCATCACTTTGCTGCTGAGATTAAAATGCAATAGAAGATAAGGAAAGTCTACAAATAACCGTGAAAGAATAAAAGGAACCAGCAGAACCCCTTGAAAGATGTTAATCTTCAACCAGTGGCCTCAACCCTTCCTATTCAATTTTGAGGTATCAACTGACTTGGCATTTAGAATGAAATAATCCTTCTTTTTCCCCTAGTTTTTTAATTGTATGACACTCTTATGAATACTGTGTGCGTGAGCATACATGTGTGTGTGTGTGTGTGTGTGTATGTGTGTGTGTGTGTGTGTGTGTGTGCGTGCATATGTGTAGGGAGAGGGGAGGAGTCAACTCCAAGATGTCATCCTTAATTTCTTTGCAAACTCAATTTTTGAGAAATGATCTCTCACTACACATAGTGTTCACCACTGGATCTGGCCAAGAAGCCTCAAGATCAGCCTGTCTCTACTATGCAGTACTTGTATTACAGTTAGTGTTGTCATGCCCCAGGTTTTATTTGGGTTCTGGGGATCCAAACTCTTGTCCTCATGCTTGTGCTGCAATCACATGACCTACTGAGTCATCTCCCTGGTACGATCAAGAACAATTTTTAAGCTAACATGAGCTCTATCTCTTATAGGAATTTGCATTTCATTTCTTAAGTGACCACACCTTAAACCAAGACATAGAAATGAGGACCATGGTAACCAACTTCAATATGGTAGAGCTTATATCCCCAGAATCTTCCCTTCAATTTTTCTTCCATTCAGTTGTGGTCCTTGGAAATTGACTTCAGATCACTGGAAATCCAGGTATTTAAGAGAACTGCACAGTGCCACATGATGGGATTTGTTATATGGAACATTCATCATATGACAGAGCTCTAATTGCCTAGATCATGGCTACAAGCAAAAAGAGCAAGATTTGCCTTCCACGGGGTTAAAATTCCCCATGAATGGGTTCTCTCTCTAGTATTGCTCCCTAGCCCTGAAAGCTTCCATCAATTTTACAGCCAAGAGAATGGGGTAGAGATCTATATGATCCATAAAAATTTAAACAAACTTTTCTCAATGTGTTTTTCATTTTCTAAGGCACATGACTTTGTTTAGACTAGTATTAAACCAATAAATTTCTCCCAGCACTTTTATGATTTAAGACATGGATTATGACTCAAATTCATCAGTAATGTCATGCCAAATTGATCTGGATTGAGGAATTAATATTGGTGGAAATCACAAGTAGTCACAAATCCAAGGTCAACATCATCCATGGTCCCATTTCCCCACTCATTCATTTGGGATTGTGTTCATCAAAATCCATTCAATAAAACAAAATCCAGGGGCTGAACATAGGTAATAAGCTACAACAGTGCTTAGGAGAGTCTAAAGAACAGACTTAAGAATGGGCAATCTTCAGAGGCCTCCATTTCCAAGATAAAGTAGAAGAGATTATGAAGGAAGTCCAGAGAGTATTGTCTTTAGTAGAAACATAAGTAAAACTAGCACTTTATGGATGCACCAATGCTAGACAGACTAGCTTGCAACTGAAGCATCCATTGCTAGAAGCACAGACATAAGGAGTCAGAAGAGTTAGAAAATACCAAGGCTTCTACCTTCAGCATCTGGTCTCTAGTGAGTCAGTACAATGTGTTTGTTGGGAGTTTAAAGGATCAACCCCTCTATATTTAAGAAAAGGAAATAAACAACCAAAGAAACGGAGGAAGAACAAGCAAATACCTATAGCAGTAATCAAATACGATAAAGACTAGTGGTTGTAGATGAAGCTCCATGGTTAAGAGCACTTGCTGTTCTTTCAGAGGACCCATGCTTGGTTCCCAATACGCATATGGCAACATACAATCTAACTGTACTTCCAGCTCCAGATTAGACAGTTATCTCTTCTGGATTCCCATGCCCATATATGTAGGCAAGCCATCCATATGCATAAAATTAAAATAATTGGATTTAAAACATAAAGACCAAGGACATTGATAGAGAACATCAACTTAGCCAGTAAGTTTCTTCAAAAATATGGCTTTAACCTCTAGGTGCTTTTTTTCAGATTATGGCTTGAATTTGAAAGATTTATCTATCTACCTGGTAGAGCAGGACAGCCAAAGACTCCTTATGAAATAAGTAGCTCATTTTGTTGACAAAGTGTGTATTAGTCAGAAGGATACGGTTCACCTATTTTTCAAATGCATGGAAATTAGTTTTCAACCTCATAGGCATCACCTTTGGGAAAATGCAAGCATAAAATGGGAAGATATTGGAGCCCAGATCCTGACGCTTGTCAAGTCAATGTCATGTACAACCAAAAGCTTTTCTTTAGAAACAAGAACAAAATGAGATGGTAGTTTTTCAAAAGAGTGTTTTAATTTAGGTTTCTTTTGTGACTAGCAATAAACAATGTTCTGGAGACTTGTAGGAAGAGTGTGTGTCATAATGGAAGCAAAGAGGATAACATATTGCTCTCATGAGCTTCAGGTCTAGGTTATGGTCAAAAGGAAATGTACTGGAAAGGCAGTGTTTTTGAAAGATGATAGAAACTTAGAAAACATCTTACAGAGAAAGGTTGATGTCAAGAAGATTTGCCAATCAATCAAGGGTGAGATGGGCAGGTAAAGGTAAGGTTTAAGCATAGGGTAGTTCAAAAGGTTTCATTCTTTGGATTTCGCATGGGATCACTTGTTTCTTGTGATTCTTGACTGTGCCATGTACATTTTCCTTTCTAACTTGTCTGCAAGTCCACTTGAATTAACTATGGCATTCCTTTCTAGCATATCCTCCTTCTATGTGCCTCCAAGTAAGACTCCAGGTATGACTCACTCAATCATATCAATAGGTAACCAGTGTCTGAATAATTACCTTCTTGCTGCTACCCAACTGTATCTCTTATCTGAAATGGCACCTTTGAATTATTATGTTCATCAATATTCAATTTTCTATTCTAAAAATTATATATGTGAATAGCTAATTCTGTTATTTTTTCTGATTGTAACAAAAGTTTTGATCTAATCTACTTCTAAAGAGAAACTGTTTAGTTTTAACTTGTGGTTTTATAGATTCCCATTATGTAGTAAGTTTTGTTGTCAGACTTTTACTGCAACTTTCATATTGCATCGGTGAAAAACACTTGATTGAACATTCACCTTATGGATAGGAAGGCAAAGAGAAAAGAGAAGAGGCCTAGAACTCCACAATCAGAAGTACAAGCTCCTATAACCTGATGCTTCCAATAAGTCCTATCTCCTAAAGAGCCAATCACATACAAACAGAACCAGCCCACCCTAAGCTTTAACATGCTTGCCTTTTGGGGGCACCCAAACTCCAGACTTCAATATCACCCCATAATAGATATTTGTTTAATTTAATTTAATTTAAATGTGTGTGTGTGTGTGTGTGTGTGTGTGTGTCATAGTGTGCATGTTGACGGCAGAGGCCAAGTTTAAAGAGTCATTTCTCAACTTATACTTTGTTGAGGCAGGGTCTCTGTCATTTTTGTCACTGAGCCTGCATCTGTTTTTACACAGCTCATGGGGATCAATGTCAAGTTATCAGATCAATTGAGCTTTCTCCCTGACACTATCATAAGTAAATAAGATTAATAATGTAGCATGCCTAGTGGCCAGCAGCCAAGTAGTAGGCATTAAAAAAAATATCCAAGCAGCGGAATCCAGGCTGCAGGACATGGGGCCATAGTCTGTGGCAGTAAGGGTAAAGCTATTTTTACTTCACGTCATCATTCTTATTGTCATAACAGATATGTTACCTGCCTGTGTCTTCAGTAAATAGAATACATTGAGGTGAGGCTTTAGACTCATGACTTTCTATTAATTTATATACATAGAAAGTACTTGCTAAATCATTAACTTAATGAAATATAATATGTGGTTAGTGAGTAATCTCATAGAACAGAATTGAGTGTCTAAAGACATGTTCTACATATAACAGCGTGATTCTTAGAAATTAAGGAAATAGGATTGTGTAACTTCATCCTCATAAAGATCATGAGAATTATGCAAAAAATTCTGCAAATGATTTATTATGGAGTGCAGCAACCAGTAAAAAGACTCAAAAAAGGGCCCTAACATGGGGATAATTAAGAACTATAACCTAGAGGGCTTCTTGATAAGGGGTGAAGGCTGGGCCCTCGCTCTGCAGAACCCATATAAAAACCTAGACAGTCACAGAAGCCACCTGCAATTTCAGGAACTTTTTTTTTGTCTCAGGGAGCAGATGCAAAACTTGAATAGCTAGAATAGTCAACTCATAAAGCTCCTAAGTAAGGAAGTAAGTCCTTCCTAATGGAGAAGGACTGAGGATGACATTTAAAATCAACTTCAGGCACACACAAGTATATGCATACAAACATGAGATTTCCTTCCATGGCATGCATATGTGCCAACATGCAGGTAGAGGATACACAAATAAATACACAAAAGTAAGAAACTGCCCTGGAACTGCCACCACAAATGATCAATATCTCTATGTTCTTGGAGGTTTTAGAAAGCATTCTGAGAATATCAAGGTGGCCAGGCAGAAGTCCTGACGTGAACACTACTTTTCTAGTCATTCCTCACAAAGGAATAATCCAACAAGCAGACTGAGACATTATAATCCTTTGAACTGTGAAAATGCAGATTCCACGCATATACATCATTATACTTTGTTCTTAGTTATGTATGTATGATGTCACTGTCACTTTTTCCTGCCCTCCTTGTTTCCTTTCATCTACTTTCATGTCAGAGTTTCCTTTCTACTTTCATATTATGTATATACTTCATATATGTTAAAACCCAATTATATGTTTGAGATGGAAAGTCTTCTTCTGAATTGCAGATGAGAGTTGATTTAAAGTAGACAAAAAGTATCTATATCCTCAAAGAATATTTCCAATTACAAGAGAAAACAGTCTATGGTTTAAGGAAAGTGTTAATAAACTTCTTTTCTTCTTCTTCTTCTTCTTCTTCTTCTTCTTCTTCTTCTTCTTCTTCTTCTTCTTCTTCTTCTTCTTCTTCTTCTTCCTCTTCCTCTTCCTCTTCCTCTTCCTCTTCCTCTTCCTCTTCCTCTTCCTCTTCCTCTTCTTCTTCTTCTTCTTCTTCTTCTTCTTCTTCTTCTTCTTCTTCTTCTTCTTCTTCTTCTTCTTCTTCTTCTTCTCATTCTCCTTCTCTTCCGTCTCCTGCTCCTACTCCTGCTTCTGCTTCTGCTTTTGCTTCTTTTCATCATTTTTCCTTCTTCCTCCTCCCCCTTTTTATTTACACACTTTACACACACACACACAGACAGAGAGAGAGAGAGAGAGAGAGAGAGAGAGAGAGAGAGAGAGAGAGAGAGAATGGCTTGGTGGCCAATCATTTCTGAAGTCTATTTGAAAACAATGAAATGTGACTTTTGTTTCCCAAATTTGAGACCTGGGGAAATCTACCTTCATGCTACTTTTAGTTTTTATTTATTATTACTTTTTCTATCAACTTGTCTTATTTAAAAGTTTTCTTTCCAAAGGCATCTCCATTGCTTCTGATAAAAACTATAAAGCTGCATCTTTCCCCTAACTGAAAATGAATCCCACAGAATCACAGCCACATTTTTAAATCTACTAAAACTGAGTAAAGCCAATTGCCTCTGTGTTACACAAAGGTGAGAAAATACAGAGGAATAAATTGAGATATACAATCAAGATCACCTCCTTCCAAATTGCTGAAAGATATTGAAAAGGGTACCTCCTACCCTACAGCCAACAAGACTCGGAACCCACAAAAGGGGTGGTTAAGAACCCCACATTTGGAGATATTCGGTATGGCATAACAGATAGGAAAGGATACAAGTTCTATATTCCAGCTCCCCTTGTCCAATCCACAGCTCTATGATTCTTCTTTCATGACTTCCATTTCCTCATGTGGAAAATAAAGTATGTGCCCTTATCGGGCTGCCTCCCATGAAGCACAGGTACAAACTCTTATTCACCATGTTTTAGTTCTCCAGGGTAAATTAAATCTGTTGAAATACAGTTCAAGGGAAGTTTCAGTTCCCATTCGGTTGAAGCAGAGCTTCAGGAGGGACAGAGGTTTGCTACAAGGTCTTATTTCAACTGTTCCTTCATCCCAGTCCTTTTGAGGCAGCCAGTCTCCAGGGTAGATATAAAGTGTCAGCGAGGACTCTGTTACTGCATCAGCTGTGCTTGACTCTTTCAGAAAAATAGACCTATCTTGTAGACAGTAAGATAAATTGCAGGAAGAAAGATTCTCAAATTATACTTTATCAACAACTCAATTCAGATTTAAAATCCCAAATGGGGCCTCTAAGAACTACGTTCCTTTGACTTTAGATTCCATCAGTACAGAATAATAAATGGTATTCATTGAGCCTGGTGTCATGAGGGCCCAGATTTTAATTAAAAATGGTCTTTTCAATAGATTAAGCATACAATTTCTCCTGACCACAAACATCAGTGCAAACCAAAGGTCCTGAATCAGTCTAGTAGGATTCTCAAAGGTGTAGGTATTAAGGGGAATCTTTGCCAGAGATGCAAAGTGATAAGGAAAAAGAATGCTTTAACAACCGATAATATGGGTCCAAATCTCCTGGCCTTCTCAAGTTAGAGGTCAACTGGGAACAGTGGACCGACTCTGCTATTTCCATGTACAAGCAAGGCCGGTCTCTGCTTCTATTTTAAGAGTACTGTGTATCTCTTTTGCAGGTTTTGGAGAGCAAATGTAGCAGAATGGTAAGCTCTATGTAAAACTAACAGGAAACATTTGTTTTGTTTTTCATGCAAATTAAAATGAGAAGCCCAAATTAAAATGGGAAGTCCAAGATAGCTGGACTTCCTCAAACGCCAATGGAAAAGAAACTCTTGACTCCTCAGTGCAGGACAGACTGACACCAAATAGACTTTGCATTCTTGAAAATACTTTTCAATATACACTGTCCTTCAACCTTCTGTGAATAGTAACAGAGGAGTTGGCCACACTGGGAAGTCAAGGATGCTTCTAGAATTTTTAAAGATGAGGAAAGAAAAAGCTTTAGTAGACAGATGCTGTTTTTAACAGCCTATGCTTCTCTTCTTCTTGGATGGCATGTCACCCACACCTCTGTCAACAGGATGAATCTTTCCATACCATCTAGAGTCATGGTCATTCCTCATTGGCTAAAAGAGTGCATATGGGACCTAATCTGACTGATTTTAATCTCTGCTCACTTCCAATGACATGACTTGTTCAAACTCTGCACAGCAGAGCCAAGAGAATTATTTAAAATACAAATGCTTGAAGAAAGAAGTCAGTATTGGGCAGCTTACACTCAGTAATACTATAACACACACCCAAAACCCCCTTGTCTGCTCCAAATATGGTTTATTTCTTGTTCTGTCTTGGGTATTAATGAAAAGATAAGGCCAAAGGTTAGTGATTCATGTGGTAGTTGATGCTTTGAAGAGGTAAGTATACTTGGTTAAAATCCCTGCTAGGGATTGCATGCAATAAGGAAATTAACACAGAATGGTGAGGAGCCATTATGTTACCCCTAGAGAGAAAAATCTATGTATAAAATATGGTTTTAATGGAAAAAATCATTCACAAAAAAATACAGCCCTACATTTGAGAAAATATGCATTCCACTGTGTGGTGACCAGGGTGGGATACTCTCTATTTACAGTGATTAAACCAACTATTTGGTTCAAGATCAGTTAACCAGTACTTCCCTGAGATTGAAACACATATAAACAAGTTTCCACTTCCACAGGGCTCCTGAATGTTTGTAAAGAATATGGTGTTTACCAAGAAGCTAAATAAAATCAAGTACAGAGGTTTCTATCTGGTGCACAAACCTCTCTGATCCCAGCCCACATCTCCCTGCTCCCAAACCCCATGGGAGAGAGAGCTGAGAGCCCAGAAATCTCCTGAGACTGCAGAGTAAGAGAGACTGCCACTTCTGCCTACCTTTGCCCACATCCTTGGCCCAAGAGGAATCTGTATAGTGCCTCTGGGAACTGGAAGATTGCAGCAGTCAAGACTCAGGAGCCCTGTTGCCCAGACTGCGCCAGAATCTGAAAGGATCTAATCAAAAAGCTCACTGCACCCAAATCCCATGGGAGGGAGAGATAGACCTTCAGAGGAGCAAACGTGCCTGGGAAATCAGAGGAGACTACTCTCTGCCCACAATTCTGATTCTAGAGGAAAACACCCGGTGCCATGTGGGCCCCCTGCATACAGGGACCTAGGAGAAGTAGGGGCAGGCGGTTCGTGTTCTCACCCACAGGGACAGCTGAAAGACAATGGACAGGGACAACTACACATCTGAGAGTAGAACACTCTGTTCCCAAAACTGGCTGAAAGAAAACAGGAAAACAGGTCTACAGCACTCCTGACAAACAGGCCTATAGGAAGGTCAAGCCACTGTCAGAAATAGCAAAACAAGTAACACCAGAGACAACCTGATGGCAAGAAGCAAGCAGAGAAAGCCAAGCAACAGAAACCAAGACTACATGGCATCATCAGAGCCCAATTCTCCCACCAAAGCAAACAATGAATATCCAAACACATCAGAAAAGCAAGATATAGATTTAAAATCACATTTGAACATGATGGTGGAGGATTTTAAGAAAGGCATAAAGAACTCCCTTAGAGAAATGCCAGAAAACACAGGTAAACAAGTAGAAGCCTTTAGAGACGAAACACAAAAATCCCTGAAAGAATTACAGGAAAGCACAATCAGATAGGTGAAGAAATTGAAAATGGAAATAGAAACAATAAAGAAAGAAGAAAGGGAGACAACCTCGGATATAGGAAACCAAAGGAAGAGACAAGGAGCAGCAGATACAAGCATCACCAACAGAATATAAGAGATAGAAGAGAGAATCTCAGGAGCAGAAGATTCCATAGAAATCATCGACACAACTGTCAAAGATTGAAATGGAAAAAGCTACTGGTCCAAAACATACAGGAAATCCAGGACACAATGAGGAGATCAAACCTAAGGATAATAGGTATAGAAGAGAGTGAAGACTCCCAACTCAAAAGACCAGTAAATATCTTTAAAAAAATCATAGAAGAACACTTCCCTAACCTAAAGAAAGAGAATCCCATAAATATACAAGAAGCCTACAGAACTCCAAATAGATTGGATCAGAAAAGAAACTCCTCCTGTCACATAATAGTCAAAACACCTAATGCACAAATAAAGAAAGAATATTAAAAGCAGTAAGGGAAAAAGGTCAAGTAACACATAAAGGCAGATCTATCAGAATTACACCAGACTTCTCACCAGAGACTATGAAAGTCAGAAGATCCTGGATAGATGTCACACAGACCCTAAGAGAACACAAATGCCAGTCCAGGTTACTGTATCCTGCAAAACTCTTAATTAACATAGATGGAGAAACCAAGATATTCCATTACAAAACCAAATTTACACAATCTCTTACTACAAATCCAGCCCCACAAAGGATAATAAATGGTAAAGCCCATTAAAAGGAGGCAAGTTACACTCTAGAAAGAGCAAGAAACTAATCGTTTTTGCAACAAAACAAAGAGAAGACAAGCACACAAACATAATATCACCTTCGAATACAAAGATAACAGGAGGCAACAATCACTATTCCTTAATATCTCTCAACATCAATGGACTCAATTCCCCAATAAAAAGACACAGATTAACAAACTGGACATGTAATGAGGACCCAGCATTTTGCTGCCTACAGGAAACACACCTCAGAGACTAAGACAGACACTACCTCGAAGTAAAAGGCTGGAAAACAATTTTCCAAGCAAATGTTCTGAAGACACAAGCTGGAGTAGCCATTCTAATATCGAATAAAATCGATTTTCAACCAAAAGTCATCAAAAAAGATAAGGAAGGACACTTCATATTCATCAAAGGAAAAATCCACCAAGATGAACTCTCAATCCTAAATACCTATGCTCCAAATACAAGGGCACTTACATACATAAAAGAAACCTTACAAAAGCTCAAAGCACACATTGCACCTCACCCAATAATATTCAGAGATTTCAACACCCCTCTCTCATCCATGGATAGATCATAGAAACAGAAATTAAACAGAGACATAGACAGACTAACAGAAGTTATGAACCAAATGGATTTAACAGATATTTATCAAACATTCTCTCCTAAAACAAAAGGATACACCTTTTTTCACCACCTCATGGTACTTTCTCCAAAATTGACCATATAATTGGTCATAAAACAAGCCTCAACAGATATAGAAAGATAGAGATAATCCCATGCACCATATCAGACCACTGCAGGCTAAAGCTGGACTTCAATGACAATAACATATACATGGAAGTTGAACAATGCTTTCCTCAAGATAACCTGGTCAAGGAAGAAACAAAGAAAGAAATTAAAGACTTCTTAGAATTTAATGAAAATGAAGGTACAACATACCCAAACTTATGGGACACAATGAAAGCTGTGCTAAGAGGAAAACTCATAGGTCTCAGTGTCTGCAGAAAGAAACAGGAGAGAGCATATATCAGTAGCTTGACAGCACACCTAAAAGCTCTAGAACAAAAAGAAGCAAATACAGCCAAGAAGAGTAGAAGGCAGGAAATAATCAAACCCAGAGCTGAAATCAACCAAGTAGAAACAGAAATGACTATACAAAGAATCAACAGAACCAAAAGTTGGTTCTTTAAGAAAATCAACAAGATAGATAAACTCTTAATCAGGCTAACCAGAGGACAGAGAGAGTATGTCCAAATAAACAAAATCGGAAATGAAAAGGGAGACACAACAACAGACTCAGAGGAAATTCAAAAAATCATCAGATTCTACTACAAAAGCCTATATTCAATAAAACTTGAAAATCTGGAGGAAACGGACAATTTCCTAGACAGATACCAGGTACTGAAGTTAAATCAGGAACAGATAAACCATTTAAACAACTCCATAACCCCTAAAGATATAGAACCAGTCATTAAAAGTCTCCCAACCAAAAATAGCCCAGGTACAGGTGGGTTCAGTGCAGAATTCTATCAGACCTTCTTGGAAGACCTCATACCAATACTATCCAAATTATTCCACAAAATTGAAACAGATGGAGCACTACCGAATTCCTTCTATGAAGCTACAATTACTCTTATACCTAAACCACACAAAGACCCAACAAAGAAAGAGAACTTCTGACCAATTTCCCTTATGAACATCAATGCACAAATACTCAATAAAATTCTTGCAAACCGAATCCAAGAACACATCAAAAAAATCATCCATTGTGATCAAGTAGGCTTCATTTCAGGGATGCAGGGATGGTTTTATATACGGAAAACAATCAACATAATCCACTATATAAACAAACTGAAAGATAAAAACCACATGATCCTTTCATTAGATGCTGAGAAAGCATTTGACAAAATTCAACACCCCTTCATGATAGAAGTCCTAGAAAGAAAAGGAATTCAAGGCCCATACCTAAACATAGTAAAAGCAATATATAGCAAACCAGTAGCTAACATTAAACTAAATGGAGAGAAACTTGAAGCAATCCCACTAAAATCAGGGACTAGACCAGGCTGCCCACTCTCTCCTTACTTATTCGATATAGTACTCGAAGTCCTAGACATAGCAATAAGACAGCAAAACGAGATCAAAGGGATACAGATTGGAAAGGAAGAATTCAAAATATCATTATTTGCAGATGATATGATTGTATATTTAAATGACCTCAAAAGTTCTACCAGAGAACTATTAAACCTGATAAACATCTTCAGCAAAGTACCTGGGTATAAAATTAATTCAAATAAATCAGTAGCTGTCCTGTACACAAAAGAGAAGGAAGCTGAGAAAGAAATTATGGAAAAGACACCCTTCATAAAAGTTCCAAATAATATAAATACCTTGGTGTGACTTTAACCAAGCAAGTGAATGATCTGTATGATAAGAACTTCAAGCCTCTGAAGAAGGGAATTGAAGAAGATCTCAGAAGATGGAAAGATCTCCCATGCTCATGGATTGGCAGTATTAATATAGTAAAAATGGTCATTTTACCAAAAGCAATCTACAGATTCAATGCAATCCCCATCAAAATTCCAATCCAATTCTTCATAGAGTTAGATAGAACAATTTGCAAATTCATCTGGAATAACAAAAAACCCAGGATAGCTAAAACTATACTCAACAATAAAAAGACTTCCGAGGGAATCACTATCCCTGAACTCAAGCAATATAACAGAGCAATAGCTCTAAAAACTGTATGGTATTGGTACAGAGACAGGCAGACAGATAAGTGGAATAGAATTGAAGAACCAGAAATGAACGCACACACCTATGGTCACTTGATTTTTGACAAAGGAACCAAAACCATCCAATGGAAAATAGATAGCATTTTCAGCAAATGGTGATGATTCAACTGGAGGTCATCATGTAGAAGAATGCAGATCAATACATTCTTATCACCCTGTACAAAGCTTAAGTCCAAGTCAAACCAGATACACTCAAACTAATAGAAGAAAAAGTGGGGAAGAATCTCGAACATATGGGCACTGGAGAAAATTTCCTAAACAAAACACCAATGGCTTATGTTCTAAGATCAAGAATTGACAAATGGGATTTCATAAAGCTATATAGCTTCTGTAAGGCAAAGGACACTGTCATTAGGTCAAAACGGCAACCAACAGATTGGGAAAAGATCTTTATCAATCCTACAACTGATATAGGACTTATATCCCAAATATACAAAGAACTCATGAAATTAGACTTCAGGAAGACAAATAACCCTACTAAATATGGGGTTCAGAGATAAACAAAGAATTCACAGCTGATGAATGCTGAATGGCTGACAAGCACCTAAAAATATGTTCAACATTTTTAGTCATAAGGGAAATGAAAATCAAAACAACCCTGAGATTTCACCTCACACCTGTCAGAATGGCTAAGATCAAAAACTCATGACAGCAGAGGCTGGCAAGGATGTGGAGAAAGAGGAACACTCCTTCATTGTTGGTGGGATTGCAGACTGGTACAACCATTCAGGAAATCAGTCTGGAGGTTCCTCAGAAAATTGGACATTGAACTACCTGAGAACCCAGCTATACCTCTCTTGGGCATATACCCAAAAGATGCTCCAACATACAACAAAGACACATGCTCCACTATGTTCATCGCAGCCTTATTTATAATAGCCAGAAGCTGGAAAGAACCCAGATGCCCTTCAACAGAGGAATGGATACAGAAAATGTGGTACATCTACACAATGGATTATTACTCAGCTATCAAAAACAATGACTTTATGAAATTCATAGGCAAATGGATGGAACTGGAAAATATCATCCTGAGTGAGCCAATCACAGAAAAACCCACATGGTATGCATTCATTGATAAGTCGATATTAGCCCAAGTGCTCAAATTACCCAAGATGCATAGAACACATGAAACTCAAGAAGGATGATGAAAATGCAGATGCTTCACTCCTTCTTTAAAAGGGGAACAAGAATACCCTTGAGAGGGGATAAGGAGGCAAAGTTTAGAAAAGATACTGCAAGTTCAGAGCCTGCCCCACATGTAGCCCATACATCTACAGCCATAGATAAGATGGATGAAGCAAAGAGGTGCAGGCTGCAGGAACCACATGTATATCTCTCCTCAGAGACACAGCCGGAATATGGCAAATACAAAGGCGAATGCCAGCAACAAACCACTGAATTGAGAAAGGGACCCCCGTTGAAGGAATCAGAGAAAGGACTGAAAGAGCTGAAGGGGCTTGAGACCCCATATGAACCACAATGCTAACCAACCCGAGCTTCCAGGGATTAAGCCACTACTCAAAGACTATACATGGACTGACCCTGGGCTCCAAATTCATAGGTAACAATGAATAGCCTAGAAGGGGCACTAGTGGATGGGTAAGCCCTTGGTCCTTCCAAGGCTGGACCCCCAGTGAACGGGAATCTTGGGAGGGGATTGGGGGGAACACCCATATAGAAGGGAGGGGAACACCCACATAGAAGGGGAGGGGAAGGGATTAGGGGGATGTTGGCCTGGAAACTGGGAAATGGAATAACATTTGAAATGTAAATAAGAAATACCCAATTTAATAAAGATGGAAAAAAAATCAAGAACAGTAGAGCTATAGGGGCAATGGAGGTAAAGGTATGTAAGTCATTAGAGATGTCAATTCCCTATTCAATCTTTAAAGCTTATTTTGTAAACATCCTCAGGTTTCAAGAGACATCTTAATAATCACACAGCTTAAGTAATTTTGTAATTGTACTTTGTTTTTTTTTTTGTGAATCTGAAAGAGCTGGGAACATTCTAAATAAAAGCTCATTTTAGAAGAAGCTAAATATTTATCATAATGTGAACCCTTTCCTTGAGCACAATATTTTCCATGAGCTTATCTCTTTGGAATCTAGCCTATTCTATACCTATCTTTCATGGAGCTCCTGGTCTGTCTCCAAAATACCTTCTATGGCTTCACTGGGTCACCTTACCCTATCCACTATTTTGTAACCCCTTGAATCAATCACTTCTCCTCCCTTGGAGGATAGTCTAGACAACAGCAGTAATACAGCAGGTCATCTCTGTTTAAAATCTGCTCAACTGTGACACCCAGGTTTCCATTTAGTAACAAATTCCAACAGGCTCTGGGGCCTTCAGTCCGCCTGGCACTTGTGCATGCTCCATCCCCTGCTCATTTCCATGCCTGTAGGCTTGGCATGGTTTTGACATGGGTGTGAATATTTGTATGTGGACATCACCACACTATGTTCATTTTACATATCTAATATGGCTTCCTGGCAGAAACTCAAAAGTAGTCATTGGATGAATGGATGACCAATGCCTCAAGGTAAAAACTAACATGTTTGGAACAAACTAGAAATGAACACCTTTTCAAAATCCAACTGTACCATTTGTTTGTGTTTGTTTCGTTATTTCTTTTCCTTTTGATTTTTCTGGATCAAATTTTTTGGCAAACAGATACCGTTGTGAAGATTCCAAAGACATTAGGACTGGCAGAAAACAAGGAAAAGGCAAATGCACATTTCACAATATCATGTTCAGAATATTCTGGACAATGTTTTGGCTTCTCTCTTGGCCACATGTTCTTGGTGACACTGATATCAATTTTGATTCTGGTCCTACTGAAAATTCTGTATATTCCCTAATTCTCTGTGATAATGTTCTGCTCTGTCAGAAGTAGAGGTTATTGGGGCTGAAAAGATAGCTCAGTGGTTAAGAGCACTTGTTCTTCAAGAGGAACCATGTTTGATTCCAAGCACCCACACAGTGATTCTGAAGAAATTTTAACACCAATCCTAGAGGATCCAATGCCCTCTCTAGCAGGCACTACATATGCACACAGTACACATGTATGAATTCAGGTAAAATACTCATAAACATTTTTTTTAATTAAAAGTACAAAGAAATAGAAGCTACAATTTACAAGATCTGAACATTTCTAAACACTTTCAAGACACAGACATCTCCTCACTACTCAGAGTTTAGCTGCCAATCATCACAATCTGCTTCAAATGAAAGATGGTAAAACTTGGAGTTTGGACAGCTGTGGCAACCCACACCCACCCTACACAAGTCAGTAAGATCTGGGCTAATAAGATTCTTTACTCTATGCTTTCAAAATAAGTACTTAAGGAACAGATTCACAAACAATGGGAAAAGTGTGTGTGTATGTGTGTGTGTGTGTGTGTGTGTGTGTGTGTGTGTGTAGATAGATAATAGATGGTAGATGGATATATAGGTATAGGTTATGCAGGCATAGATATAGATTAGATTCAGATACAGATGACTAGTACTCAGCAATAAAATTTAAATCATATGATTTTAAGCAATAGATATAACTAGGATATGTTTGGCATGTTCATTAGCCAAAAACTGAAGACAAACCAAGATATTCTTACTCACGCATGGGATCAAAAACCTGTTTATTTTTGTAGAAATAAAGGATAGTATAGAGGTTGCTAGAGGGTAAAAGGAAAGGGGAGGAAGAAAAAAATGGAGAGATGGAAAGGTTGCTACTCTTTACAAAACACAGTTGGACAGAGGAGCGGCATTCATTAGCATAGTGTGGCAACAGTAGTTAGAAAGTTACTGTATACTTATGGCTGTGGATATACTGGATATACAAGGATCAGTGATAAAATAGCTACTTGACATCCAAGAGATTCTGAGTTCCTTTCTCAATAACCTCTTTGAATGAATTACATATTTAGAAAGAGTTAAAGAACTTTTGAATATTCCTGTACAAAGTGATGTTAACTATTTGGGGGTCTGGATACTCTACTTTCTTTGGTCAGAACATGATGTACTAAAGTATACACTTTACTCGACATGCATATATAAGTCCATCAATTGAAAGGAGAAACATAAATACATAAAGACATCTGCTAATACCTACAGAAGAATCAAGTGAGCAAGTTTTTCAAAGTAAAATGGGAAAAACTGAGGGATTAGGCAAGAAGGGAAAAGATCAAGGGAGGGTAGATGATATGGATACTGATGGAGTTATACAATGTGTTATTTCTAGAATATATTTCTCATGGGGAGAATTTTTCACTCCTCCAAATTATTTACTGACCATGCTTCCTGGTATATTTTCCTTTTAAGAGATGAATTCAAAGTGGACATTAGTAGGGCAGGAAACAGATGGAGGGAAGAATCCTGAAGGGAGCAAGGTGGATGGATGAAGACAGTCAGCAGTGTGGTTAGAAGTTAGACAGTATTCATCTCACTTCCAGGGAACCAGGCAAATGCATATTTATGTGTTCCCTGAGCATTCTCCATTATTTAAATTTGCCTAATTTGGGGCTTCCTTTTACCTTGGAACAAATGCTATTTATCTCTAGACCTTGAAAGCAACCCTTTGTTTAAAAATTAAGATCTAAATAGCAATCTGTACATTGGTTCACATAAAAAATCAGAAGAGTTAACTACTTAATTTAGGTTTATGCTTCAGTGACTTCCAAATACCTCTCTCTTGTATCTGATGATTTTATTTTAGGGGCTCTTTTCTTTTGCGTTCATATCTTTATATATACTTAATTGTCCCTGTGTTAGACATTGGCGTCATACTCACTTGAGAATCTTAGGTATTCTTGAGGGTAGGGGATCTTATCAAGGAAGTGACAGATACTATTAGCTCTTAGGAATTCAGTGTTGAAACTTCAAGAACACACTACCTCTGTAGGCTACATGACATCTCTTTGGTACTTATGAGAGAATTTGCATACACAGTGAGCCTACTCCTATTCCTTTCATTTACTTGACAGTGTTACATGAAGAATTAGAGATATAGCATGTTGGAAACCATATATCGTCTAGGTTGTTAAGATTTCTCAGACAAAGGGGGTATTTGCCACCGAGACTGAGAAGCTAACATTGAATCCAAGGAGAATGTGAAAGAAGAAAACTGATTCTGTTAAGTTGTCCTCCCACCTCCACACATGTGCCATGTCTCATACATCACACCCTAAACATATGCATAACACACACACACACACACACACACACACACACACACACACACACACACACACAAAACTAAAACCAAAGTTTTAGAAAAGAAATTATCTGGAGTCAAATGAACCTTCCTTTTCACATTATTCCTTTAAATGCTAGAGAAGGGAAAAGAAACCACTTTATTTCAGTTACAGCACACATGGGTGGCATCTTCTTACCTCTCTGTGTGACTACATCCAAGAACAAACAGTCATTTTCCTCGCGGCTGAATCTCTGCTGAGTCTCTCCACAGGCATGGAAAAAAGAATGAGGTACCTGAAGACCTTACTCTGCCTTACTCTCTGTGATGGTTAATCTTGATTGGCAACTTGATGGAATTTAGAATCACAGTGGAAAGAAAACCCTGGGCATGTCTCAGGGAATTATCTAAATTAGCTTAATGGAGGAAAGAAGACACACTCTCAATATGGGCACCATCATTTCATTGAATGGGGTCCTGGACTAAGTTAAAAGGAGAGACAAGCCAAATGCCAATAATTCACTGCCTCTGGCTTCCTTACTGTGAATGCAATGTGATCCACCGTAGCAGGAACAGCAGGGCCACCTCTATGTAAAGGAAGGGTCTGCACAGCTGCAAAAGCATCTCCTACAGGAGGACCTAATTGAAGACTGCCTGAGAGACCAAGGACTGCTGGTGCAAACAATGCCAGCCAATTGGGAGCTGCTGTTTAGAAGCTTTCTTGGAACCAATGGGGGTGTGGATGGAGGGTATTGAAGGAATTTGCAGCAGTGTTCAGATAAGCTTGCTGTGGCATTTCTCACCTCCGATCCCCAAGGGCAAGTAAGGTCAGGCAGTTCAGGTCACAGGTAACATCCAGCTGCTTTCTTCTCCATCTACCATGCCTTCCCTGCCACAACACCCTAGAACTGTAAGGCAAAATAAATTCTTCCTTCCTTACGGTACTCTTCCAGAGAAAATAGGATACATTAAAGCAATGTTCATGAGGTAAATATAAGCTGAGGTGCTAGATTTGTTTAGGATGATGAGCTGATAATGAGATTAAAATTAGAGATAATGTGCCTAGTCCTGCAGTGACTTTAGATGCCAGGTTGTGTTGGTAACCAGGGGGAACCTCCTCCTTCTCAGAAGAGAAGGGAAAGAAGGATGGGGGGAAAGGCCTGTGTGAGGGGGTATTGGAAGCAGGAGGGCTGTACAGAATTTAAAGTGAGTCAATAAATGAATCAGTGGAGAAAAAGCCCAGATACTTCAACAACGTAGGTGTGCCCACAGACCTAGCCACTCAGCAGCCTGAGACAAGAGCATAATTTTTTTTTTTTTTTAGTAAAGGAGATCAAGTCCAGCCTGACCAACACAATGAAACTCTCATAACAGCCACCAAACAACAACCACCACCTACTCTAAGGGCCTGTAATTTGTCAAAGAATGACATCCCAGACTCAAATAGTATGTAAAAGCAAAGAGCATTTATTCTGCAGAAATCTGTCATTCAGGGGTCTACTATTCATTAAAATGCAGATGCAGTGGTGAGCTTGAAGGCTTACTTTAAAGTTGGAAAAGTCCAATGAGGGGTAGGGGACCTTTATCCTGATTGGTTGGCACAGTCTCCACAGGGATATGGGTGGTCTTTGGATTGACTAGGGCTCTGGGAACTTTCCAGGAGGAGCCTAAAAGTGTTGCTGACTCATCCTGACTATTTCTGCCTCAGGCCAGATGGCAAGGCAGATCCTGATTGGCTGCCTTTAGGTGGTGGTTTTTACAGGAACTTCCTTTCCCAGACTTGCCCAATTTTGGGAAACAGAAACTTAGGCCTAGTCTCCTGTAATTCCAGTTTGGAAACTGTCATACAGTCAGCTTCTCTTAGTCCTCTCACCTGTAACTTAAACATAGCAAATGAACACAAGTAACACATACAAGCTGTGCATGTGATCAAATTGTTAACTATTAAAATTATCTGCAACTAATTTTAACACGACTAACTTTAAGGCAGACAAGTTCTCTTTTAAAGATCTTTCATTTCACAAAATGAAAAAGAGATTGGTTCTAAAAGAGAGGAGTCCATAGTTTTAGCCCTGACCCTTAACCTATACCATTATCTGGAAAGGACCATCTACTTCAAAATCAAATAAATGAGAAAGATAAACTGCTATGGAAATCTCTGCTGTGAAAAGTCAAAGAATGGGCGACATTGGGTGATGAACCATCATACATGTCTTCATAAAAATTTCAAGCTACCCCAGGGTTGCTTCAAACACTCTAATTTTAGTAATTCATGTATCCTTTCTAAGAATATATATGTGATATTGACTATATAGATATATATAGTAAATAGATATACAATATTTGCTGTTAATAAGTTTTAAGGGAATATCTTAAAATGATTATTTGGTAGTTATATAAATACCATTTATTAAAAAGGGAAGCAAAGTTGCCAATTAATGAGATAATTATGTTTAATTTTATGTAAAAATAAATCTATCTGATACTGGAGGACACAGAGCATCCTAAATATTTCTCACAGTTGATTGGTATTCTCATAGAGTAATCAAAGCTACACCACTTCTAATAAATACTTAGTAAAAAACCAAACCAGTTTAGGGGGATTTCAGCAATTGTTAGAAATTCTGTTCTAATTCAAAGCCAAAATTAACTAATAATTTTTAAATGAAACTCAAATAGCCATTTAAAAAGATAAGATATTCTTCTAACATAACACAATCCTAAGAGATACCAATTTTCTCCATGCTGACAAGGTCAAGAGGATGCTTTGTGTGTAATAAGAAAATACCACAGTTCTAACACAGTCTCAAATCTGACTCTTAATGTTTCTGTGAGTGTCCCTGGGAATTATGGGGTATGACAGCCTATGCAGTACAAATTAACATGAGCATTTAGAGCCATTGCTGAGGCTACAGTGAAGTAAAACAATACAACACAGGTGAATTCAACCGAAAATACCTGAGACTTGAGTCCCAAGAAATGCTCACAACTAGAATAAGCTCAAAGAATGACGTTCAGGAGCAGAGCAGAAGACACTATAAGGCACTTCCTCCTAACCACTGCATGGGATTGAAGAGAGCAAGAAGGAGCCAAGTGTACACAGGAGGTCAAATCCACAGTGCAGCTCTGTTTTGAAAGATGGGCTCATAAAACTGCTGGGTGCTACTGAATCTGACTCCTCTCTCCGTCTCTTCAAATGTTGTCAGCTATGGAAGAATGGTGCATGGTGAGAGAAGTGCTCATCTCATTGGAGATTGGTGGGGATCCGTTTTCAAAGAAGGAAAATCAAGCAAATAAAAACTTATGAGTAAGGGGCTTGAGAGATGGCTCAGCAGTTAAGGGCCTTTATTGTTCTTGAAGAGGACCTGTGTCCAGTTCCCAACCCACATATTAGAAACAGAACAACTTTTTAATTCCAGGATTCTGATAAACTTTTTACCTCCTTAGACACGTGCAGACAATTAAATAACAAAATATTCAGTGTGGTGGCACATACTTTAATCCCAAGACTGGGAGGCAGAGACAGGCAGATATTTGTGAGTCCTAGGTCAGCCCAGCCTCCATAGCCAATTCGAGGACAGCCAGATCTGTCTCTCAAAAAAGTAAAAACAAAAAGGAAGATCCTTGATGATCTTAATTCCAGCTCTTTGGAGGTAGATTTTGGTGAGTTTAAGGTCAGCCTTGTATTTATAGATAGGTCCAGAATAAACAGGACTACATGGAGAGACCCTGCCTCAAAAACAAAACAAAACAAAACAAAAACACAAAAACAAAACAAACGAAAGTCACCATAGGTGAAAGACTAACAGATGTCTTGCCGTTCAATGGTTTGATTCTCTTACAAAAGGCCTAAGTTTGAGTTTTAGAATCCACATTGACTAGAATATCATCTGTAACTTCTGTTCCAAGAGACCTGATGCCTTCTTCTGGCCTCTATGGGTACCTGCATACACACACACACACACACACACACACACACACACACACACACACACACTCTCACCACTTGAAAAAGAAAAACATAGTAGAGGGGAGAAGACCAGGGCACCAAGAGTTCTCATTGTTTATAAAAAAAAGCCAAGGAAACTCTTAAAGTCTCATAGGTGAGATAGAGAGAAATACAGAAAGAAGGGGAGTTCCAAGACCATCATTGTGAGCAGTAAGGACACCTTGGAACTAGGTATCTAATAAAGTCATTTTTCTGTTAAAGAAGGAGCAACTGAAGTTGAATTTAGGACTGAAACGGAGACTGACCCAGGGAAAGAACATGATGCTCTATACTGTTACAGTGATGGAAAAAGTGTTGAAAAGGATTGAAAAATCAGTCAGAAGGCATGGCGGTTAACTAAACAGTGGTGCTCAGGAACCAAATCTGTAGAAGATTGAGTATCAACATTAATGATGGTGACGGCACATCTGAAAATAACATAGAAATCCACAAGACTAAAACAAACAGAACCCAAAACACGTTTAAATAGAATGTGGTCAAGTGGAGAAATGATTGCTACCAAAAGGAGACATGATACCAACCTAATGGAAAAGCTAATAAACAGCGGGTTATTTACAGACTCTATGTATTCAAACACAAAATCATCATCATCATCAACTCAAAGACAAAAATCGCCTTACAGTAAAGAAATCTTGCAAGACTAACCTTATGGAGTCACGGAGAATATCAGTATGAGTGGACACAGTGAAACTATAAGAAAAGACACATATAAAAAAATCCTGTTGTCTCTGAGATATTCCTGCCAAACACATACAGTCTAAAGGAAATCAAGAAAAAATTTAAACAGGCAAGCTCCCAAATCTCCCAGAGCATTTTTAAAGTATATATTTCAAAATTTTAAATTTTATGTGTGCTCACACACATATATGTCCATGCACTCACTCATGTGCACATAAGTACAGGTGCCCATCAAAGCCAGGGGAGGGTGTCAGATCCCTTGGTCTGAATAAGAGCTATTTTTGAGTAGATTGATGTGGGTTCTGGGTGTTCCAGTCCTTCCTCAAAGAACAGTACACGCTCTGAACCACTAAGACATCTCCTCAGCACCTCCCAGGCTCTTAAAACCATCAGACAAAAGCTGTATAGCTTTAGACTGAAGCAGACTTACAGGATTTGACAACTGTAGGTAACATGTGACTGATGGTACGTTGTGTCCATTGGCTTTAAAGGACATTATTGGATATATACAATAATGTAATCTATTACTAGTTATCTATTACTACAATACAGGAAGAAATATCCAAGAATAATCTGTCTGGGAGTTGTCAGCAATCTGCAACACCACAGGAATATTTGCAATTAGCTTTTAATATTTTATACAAGGGAATTCTTTCAAAAGAATAAAGATGATATTCAAAGATCATCAATCTCACAGAATTAAACCACACAAAACTTGAAAAAACAAAAAAACAATGGTGTCAATGCAACATTAGCACAGATGGCTTTTTAAGACTAGAGAAACTGCTTATCATGTTGATGCATGAAGGAGGGAGGCAAATGAACAAGAAATGGGCTACTACATAATTCCCCTTAGAATAGCTACACACCCAGAACTGGAATTAAACCAAGAACATGGATTCTATCCACAGCCTTAATTTTAATGAAGGGGCAGATGTTCAGGGGACATGATAGTTCATACTTTGTTTAAACGTGATGGGAAGAATCTTTCAATTGCCTTGAATTTGTTTATACAAGAAGAAGAAAGTATCTATGGCAACCCAAGGAAAAGCCAGATGTGCTTTGGTTATATGGGATCTGTTGAAGGGTCTAGTCATCACAAATATCTCAGAAAAACATTCAGAGATGCCATGGTAATTTATAGTTGTGATAATTTCTTCCTGGGGAAGACCTGAGTGATGTCTACTTCCTATTCATCCTGTCTCAACAGTGAACTAATGTTCATTTCCACCACAGTTTACCATGGGAAACCAATAGCTTTGATGAACTTATTTACAGAGTATAGGTAAAAAGTAACTAGTAAGAATGTTTTTGACATGGAAAGTCTTCACTCAGCATGAATGGTGGTTTCTCCATGACCACCTTCCCCTGGCCCTAAGTTCATATGCCATTAGGACAGAATTGTATACAAATGGCTTAGAGGAGTGGGGGATATCCCAAATAAGAGGCCAACAATCCTCCCTACACCCTCCTTTGAGGAGGGAATGATTACAGTTCATGGCCTGATTTTGACATCTTCTTCTAAATAGATATAGCTGCTTTCATAAAGAGGACAATGATTTGGCTCCAAGAACAGCAGCACATTACAAAGTCACTTAATTGACAATAATACATCAGGACACTTGGAACAAGACACATATTAATCGACATTGTTGCTGCTCACTTGTTGTCCCTTCCAAGATTATATCTAGACAGAATCCAATAATAACAGAAATTTTATTTCAATTAATTTACAACTTCCTAAAGAAGGCCATTTCTTTCTTATCCAGGAAAGACTGATATAGGAGCATAAGTCACTATACCTCTCATGAACAATCAGAAAGTCACTATACCTCTCATGAACAATCAGAAAATCACTTTTGCCTAATAAATAACACTGAAGGAGAAATCTACTTCATGAGTACAAAATGCTTATTTCAGTCCAGACACTTTTGGTAAATAATATTGTTTAATACTTTTAATAGCAAGAAGAGACTTGGTAGTGATGAATGAACAGATTTCAGATCAGTTGTGCCTCCCTGTGAACCAATATCCTGGGTATTGCCATCCCTATATGACAAACCATGGTTTAGATAAGTGGTCCCTATGTAAGAGGGTTTTTTGAGGCTAGAACCTTTAAGAACTGGGGCATAGTAGGAATTTTCAGACCACAGGGGTGTGTCCTAAAAAAGGGTAACAGAAATGTAGCTCCTTTATAGCTCTGCCGTCCCCCTACTAGGACCAACAGATGAGCATTTTGTTGGACCACATGCTGCTGTCATGACCAACTTCTGGTTGACCATGGAAACAGAAGCCACGGAACCAACTGGCCATAGACTGAGTTCTTCAAACCTCTGAGACAAAGTAAACCTTTCCTCTTTCAAAGTTAATTATCTTTGATATTTTACTACAGTAGCAAAGGTTAACCAGACCTAAATCTGTACACTACTAAGGACCCTGGGTTTTTGTTCAGATATACCAAACAATATTTCTAAGTATCATCTGCTTGATTAATGATAACTACAGCAGGAACATGTGAAAACAAATGCAATTCTTACAAATGCTTATACATACTTAATTTCATCCTTTAAAATATCCAAAGAAATTCTCAATTACATATGTGAACTCCGAAGTTAAGAGAAAAAATAGTTATAATAGTTGGCCCTAGAGTCTAGATCAGAGTATGTTACTAAATGTAACTAAAATAGAAAAAAATATTTAATTTATTACTATAGCAATTCTTCTAGCAAAAGTCTATCAGCCTCATGAGCAGGAAAAAAACTGCCTAGCCCTAAGAAAACAGACAGGTATGGTCCGTGACCAGAGATTTTTGGTACTTCATCGACCTCTGGTAGAAGAGAAACCATGTGCTGTGGATGCAGTGACAACCAAAAGTTCAGGTGTCAATGAATACCTAACAGTCTCTGCTAGATTATGAGATCTCCAAATGGTATATATTTCTGTTTCTGCCCATCCCTAAATCTCTCTCTCTCTTGAGGGTGCCAGCCAGTAAGGCTGCTTACAGAAAATCCTAAATTAAAGAAAACCACTTCTGGATCCCCTCCTATCAGAGTCTCCTCTCTACACATCCTCTGTTTGAGAGCCAGGGAAAGCACTCTGTAGCCAAAGCCTGCTGCTTGGACAAGAGCAAAGCCACCTGCAGACACACCAGGCAAATTCTCCATGACTGGCACATACCAGGCAACACAGGACCATCTGTTAAGATGGCTTCCAGCCTGCTGGGAAAATGAACTACTTCCTTCCAAGCAAAGAAGCCAGAAAATGAGCTTGCAGAGGCTTTGTTAAGCTAAAGCTAGTAACTTGCCTCCACATCTTCCTACATGAGGAGTACTAAATTGTACTCTACTATGATAATGTGGTGAATTTTAGAATGCTCTGAACTTCAGTGATAGAGGTTTAAGGTTGAAGTCCAATGAGCACATTTGACTTCTGCTTGCTAGTAAGTTGACATCATGGAATGTTGGACTCTATTTTTCCTTTCCACCTAGTGCCTAGAGAAATATGCCATACACACACAAGTCACTTTGTAAACACATAATAAATATGTCACCATATACAACAGAATATTTTGCTATTGTGAGAGGCCAGTCAAAAATAAATACCTAAACCTGATACTAGCAGAGGTCAGATGAGAGCACTGGATCCAGTGGAACTGGAATTATAAATGGTTATGAATCAACACATAGGTGCTAGGAATAGAACCCAGGACCTCTGCAAAAGCAATGGATGCTTTTAACCACTGAGCCATATATATATATATATATATATATATATATATATATATATATATATGTGTGTGTGTGTGTGTGTGTGTGTGTGTGTGTGTGTGTGTGTGTGTCTGTATGTATGTATGTATTTTAAAGATGAAAATTAGTTGTAAAAATTATGAGGGCCATCCTGTGGGAGGACCAGCAGTCAGACTCTGGACCACCAACCAGGAGGTAGCATATACCAGTTGGTATAAGGTCCCCAGCACATATACAACAGAGGACTGCCAGGTCTGTGTTCAGTCCAAGAAGATGCACCTAACCCTCAATAGACTGGAGGCCCCAGGGAGTTTAGAGGCCTGGTGGGATAGGGGTGGTATGGGCACATTCTCCTGGAGATGGGGTGGCGGGGAGAGAAGGAATGGGATGTGAAACAGTCAGAGGGTAGACCAGGAGGAGAATAAAATCTGGAGTGCAAAAAAAATGATTAAAGAAAGAGAAGGAAAAAAAACTAGTTTCACATGCAAAAAAAAAGTGTGACTGTATATGTCTGTCTGGGTAGGCCAAAAGATGGCATTAAAATCCTTAGAACTGGGGTTGCAGGTGGTTATAGGTCATGCAGTATGGGTGCAAAAGAAAGAGATGCTCTTAACAACTGAACCACATCTCCAGGCTGATCTTCCCATATTTGGAGGATCCCAAAGCAGGAGGAAACAGGATACAGAGGGGCAACCTTGGTCAAGGTGGACAGAAGACTTAGAGTATGGGGTCATGAGACAATGTTTGCTTTGAAAGAAAGTATCAAGCACCTGTAACTCCCATGCATGAGCAAACCTCAGAAGCAGCCTAGTAGTATATGAGGATGCCAGTCAAGATGGATTACAACTTCGCCACTTACACGTAAATTCTAGATATTAACCGGATACACTACTTGTTTATTTTCTTCTTTAAACAGTTTGTGGCTAAGCACCATGCTGTTAATGACCTTTCTGTTACTGTGACAAAATGCCATGACTGTAAGAAACTTAAGTAAAATGGCTTTATTTGGTTTATGGTTTTAGAAGCACAGAATCTTCATGTCAGGAAAGGTATCCATGGCAGCAGGAGCATGGAGGTTACTCATTCATCCACATATTGGAATGAGAGAGAAAGAAATGGGAGATTATGAAGTCCATCCCAGTGAATACTTCCTCCACCAAGGCTGTAGCTTCTAAAGTTCCATACCTTCCTCAAACAGCATCACCAACTGTGGATCAAGTGTTCCAGTAACATGAATCTATGGGGGACATTTCTCATTTAAAAATCTACACCTACTATGGGCTGGGAACTATTCTGCATACTATGAAATAAAAAGACGTTCCAGAATTTACAGGCTTAAAATGTGAGTCCTGAAATCTACCTACCTGGGCTTGAATAATGAAATTACCAGTCTGAGTTGTGTGATCCTTTGCAACAGGTTTGATCTCTCTGAGCCTGGTTCATTTGTCCAATGCTATCCATATTGTCACCCCAGAGCATAAGTATTTGTTAGTTAGGGTCTTATTGCTGTGAACAGACACTATGACCAATTCAGGTTTTATAAAGGACAACATTTAATTGGGGCTGGCTTACAGTTTCAGAGGTTCAGTTCATTGTCATCAAAGAAGGAGCATGGTGGCATCCAGGCAGGCATGGTGCAGGAGGAGCTGAGTTCTACATCTTCATATGAAGGAAGTCAGGAAGGTGCCACTCCTTGGGCCAAGCATATACAAACCGTCACAGTATTAAGCATAAAATTACACAGAAAATTAGGACCTGCTATGTCAGAAGCCAGCATACTGCTGAATGGATGTCTTATTACATGATTTTAAAGGCAAAATAGCTATATAGAGTATATAAAATAAAAAGCCCCAAACTATGATTTGCAAAGGGAATTTCAAACAAGCACAGTAGCACATGCCTGTAATCTCATTACAAGAGGCTGAGGCAAGAGAACAAGTCTGAGGCCAGTTTGAAACAGACATTTTGAGAGCAGCCTGAGGTACACACTGAAAGCCTATCCAAAGGACTGCAAGAAAGGTGAGTTTTTTAAAATTGGATTTAAGGGAAATAACTTCAATAAGTCTATCAAAGCTGGATTCAAGTAAACAGCCTTCTTCTGAACTCAAATCCACATAGGGTGACTCTTTATAGCTATTTCAATGCTACTCATATATTTCTGTGAATCGAGAACCAAGTTGAATCTGATACCAAGCAGTAACTTAAAAGGCTGAGGTTCAAAGTGCTGATTTGCACTCGAGTAGATTTTGCAGGCTTTGGTGTTTCCTCTCTGGATGGAGACTCTGTTTCTGGGTCTTATACTCCTAACCATCCTGAGTGCATCTCAAAGGCAACAGCTTGCTCGTTTTTCATCCCTTAAAGGGATTCCCACTCTAGATTTAGGTGGCTTTTGCATACCTCTGTCATATGATCTACAGAAGAGATACAGTCTTCTATAACAGTCTATGAATGAGCAAACCATACAGGTGGAGTGAAAGAAAGAACCAAGCTCTTCTGCCTACTTGATGTCTGGCAAATATCAGAAGGCTCCCATTCTCACCAGGCAGACTCAATCATACAAACAGCTAGTTTACCTCTCCTCCCTCGATATGCCCACCCCAACATGAACTCATACTGGCTGACCCTTCCATCATTTACACAGAAATAAACCACATTTTGCTAATGAGTTTCAGCTAAACAGCTCACTTCAAAAACAGGGATGCCTAGTGATAAACCGCAGTTTAGAAGGAGGCCAGATGTGGCATGCACCTGCTCACAATCTTTGTGGTATACACCAGGGAAGAAAAGGCAACACTGACAGATAACACTTGCTGTTCTATGAAAAGAAAAAGAGCCAAATATTTATTAAAATATCTTTAAAATTGGAAAATCAGAAAAATTTGGATGTTAGTAATCATTTTCTGATACCTCCTCCAAAAAAACACTCGCCTTGGTAGTGTAGTTTTTTGCCAGAAATTTCAATGAAAGATTTAGGGGGAGCTATTTTATTTGATCTTTGTTTCTCTTGAGCTGTATTACTCCCCCCTTTTTTCAAGAGAGGAAACAGGCTCAGAACACTTCAAAAATTTACTGTCTTTATGACCTTAGCAAATACGCAATCCAGGGTTTGAACTAAGTCCTAGTTTATATACAGTCTGAAGATTTTCCTGCCCAGCTTTGTGGTTTCCTGGGATTGTTGCATTTCCTTAAAAACTACATTGCAGGTGAAGTTTTCCTTTTCTTTTTAAATTATCATATAAAAGGAGCTTCGCAGATACTACACTATGTTATTGATACTCTAAGTCATAAAACAGTTAAGCAAGGGCCCGAGAGAGTTCATGGTAGAAAGCACTTGTTGCTCTTGCAGAGGACCCAGTTCAAGTTCCCAGAACCCATGTATCGATACCTCTAGTTTGAAGGGATCTAATTTCATCTTCTGGCCTCTGCTGGTATTATACTCATGTCATACCTAGACATACATACAAGCAAGGCAACCATTCATATAAAATGAAGATAAAGATTTAAAACAGTGAAGCAACTTCTGCATGAAACCTTTGAAAAGTGCAGCATACTATCCAAATTTCAGAAACTTTAACTTAGAATTGAATCTGCTCCCTGGTTACAGTATTTATAAACTTTCTACTATGTAAAATTATTACACATAACTACAAGTATCTAAATGTTACTTACCTCAACCTGCTATGATTAAGTCAGTGCTTCCCATACCAGTCCCCATCTCTGTCCCATTGCCCTCTTAATGATGTCTGCCTTCCAGGAACCACGCCATGTTCTTAGAGTCCCTAAAGATGAAGGGGGGATGGGCAACCCATTAACAAAGAAGAGAAAGCATTTTCCCTCTACTTCATTGCTATTGTGAATCTCCTGCTAATTTAAGAGAATAAAAAAGTTAGATCACAACAAATCATTTTTAAAGGGTAGATCAATTTTATGATAGAATTCATCCAGGTCTGAAAGAGTAAACTCAGCTCATTTTAAATTTCATAATCATAGGCAGTAATTTCAATTCTCTACACATGGATAATTCTGTAACACTGAGATAAATCCTTTACTTGTCTAGACTGTCTATGTAGCAAACTTCATGTGTTCTTGAAGCAGCTAAAAAAGTTGAAACAAAAAATTGTGAGCCACAAAGAATTATAAAAATGACAAGTGCACAATGACTAATTGGACACAACAAATGCAGCTTCAGAGATAAGGACACTGAAAGATAAGGGGATGTGGTAACCAAGGATGTGGTTTCCGAAGTCACTGGAAGTCACTACTCCACTCTGGTGAGTCTTTCTGTTTAGCAACATGACCAAAGTTATCAGTTCTTTCAAATTCAATGAGATATTATAGATATTTCAGTCAAATTTCCCTCATATTAGGAGATGGTGGATGCCTTCTTACAACCTTAGGAAACAGAAGCTTTAAAGATAGCATTGGAGGATATGAAGACAGAAGTAGCCACCATGTGTAGCCAGGCAGGACTCCCCAGTGAAGAGATGAGGACAACAATCCACCCACAAAACCTCCAACCCAAAATGTGTTGTGCTTAGAAGATGTGTAGGGACAAAGATGAAGCAAAGATGGAAGAAATGGCCAACCAATGTCTAGCACTAATTGAGACCCATCCCATGAGCAAGAACGAATCCCTGATATAATTAATGATACATCAACATGCTTCCAAACAGGAACCTAGCATAATTTTCTTCTGAGAGGTTCTACCCAGCAGGTGATGAAAACAAATGCAGAGACCCACAGTCAAACATTAGATGGAGCCTGGGAAATATCATGAAAGATTTGGGGGAAGGGTTGAGAGACCTGAGGAGGATTGCGACTCCACAGGAAAACCAACAGAGTCACTTGAACTCTTGAGGGGTCCCACAGACTGAACTACCAACCAAAGAGCAAGCCTGAGCTAAACCTAGGCCACTTATACATATGTGGCAGATGTACGGCTTGATCTTCATGCAGGTCCCTCAACAACTGGAACAGGAGCTGTCCCTGAATCTGTGGCTTACCTGAGATCCTTTTACCCTAACTGGGTTGCCTTTTTCTGACCTCAGTGGGAGAGAGTGTGCCTTGTCCTGTAGTGGCTGGATGTGCCGCAGTGAGGAGATACCCAGGGGGTGCTCTCCCTTCTCAGAGGAGGAGGGTGTATAAAGGTGGAGGTGTGTGAGGGGGACTAGGAGGAAACAGTGCTGATTTGAGTATAAAGTGAATAATTAATTAATTAATTAATTAATTAAATGAGGGAAAGATGGTGCTGAGAGGAGTAAGGCCTCATCTATGCCATCAAGATTTAGCATACCTCTTGATGTTCTCAGCTTGGCAATTTCATAATAGAACCATTATCACCCGGGAACAACCAAATTGAGTTTCAGAATGGTTAAGATACTTGACCAAGATCATTTATCTTTTGGCAAATGACAGTTAGCAAGCAAATCTCAGATTGCTCTGAACAAGTTTGGTGTTCTTTGAGAAGAAGAGAGCAAAGCAAATACCCAAATACTCTCAATTTCAACCATAAGAGAAAAACAAACAACCAGAACTAATTTAAAGCCTATGGGTGTTTAAGTTCTTTTCCCAGGACTATGAAGATGGAAATTTGCATTTATACCACCTTAATGTCGCTGTGACATGATCTTCATCTATATTTAGAGATAAGAAGGGAAAATAAATATTCTAGTGTTAACTGTATTGGGATTAAGAATTATGACTAGGAAATAGCCTATTCCTTACACTTCACATTTACAGATTTATAAACCATAGCCTCCCTCAAAATCAGAACAGCAACCAAGTGACTTAAGCATTGGATCCTGAATTACAGAGTAGAAATGTCAGACATTACCCCAATGTGTACCCTGTCTGACAAGATGGAAGGAGAAATCAGAAGTTCAGGAAAGTGATTACTCAAGATCCAATAAGAAAGATGGGGGTCACAAGAATTCATTTCCACTTGGTTATTAGTACAAGTTTTCTTCCTCTGTTTTCAGACTGTAAAGTAGGGCTTTTGTTGATTGTTTAGGTCAATAGGCTCCAATGAAGTTCAAGTTATGATGCTAATTTGTGACCTTGAAGAGTTATTCTGATACCTTGTACTTTGTATTTATTTATTTATAAATGGGAATTGTGAGAGTGCCCAGGCAACAGTTAGCATGCTTAAAAAGATTGAGCATAGAATCTGACCCAAAATGCTCAGTAAGTGTTAATGGCTTATCTTCTGTGCTTACAAAAGTATAGCATAAACTACAAGCAATCATTTGGGTGTTATTTTTTACTCAACCTGATATTTCTTACATGGCAATGTACTCTCCAATATGAAGATAAATCTATTCTTCTTCATATATCCTAACAGCCTTCAGACAGTTGCAAAATTATCTATAAACCAATCTGTGCTCATCCTTTTATATACAAGAAATGCAAACTGCTCACATAATCACTCCTAATATTTCTACATATGGCAGTCCAGCACCAGATAGTAAATGTTTCCTTGCGGAAAACTGCAGATTAGTCAAGAAGACAAATGGCCTTCCGTGACAACAACATTTATTCAAGACAAAAGTGAAAGATGTGGTGTAATAAAACACCACATTCAAGCTTCGTCCTCCCATACCTGACACAGAGCTTAGGAAACTCTCAGAACTTTCCGAGAAGTAAAAGTGTCATTTGTGACTACTATAGAACCTTTTAGGTCCTACTTGAATGAGATACCTCACTACAGAAGCCTAAATAACTTCTAAGGCCCAAGGTGTGAACTAGTCACCGAAGAGTCTAAACCATTTCAGAGATCAGAGCTTTCACCCCGGCACAGTCTCTGGAGACAACAGTGAGATTGGATATTGAATTTCATCATAAAAATATTCATGACATTACCCATCTATCATCAAACCTCAATCAATAATTCAACCCCAGAATTTTGGAAACGTTTCTGGGTGTGGAACATATGAGTATGCTGGGAGAGTAGGGTATCACAGCGAGGGTATCACACTTCTGGTCTTTACCCCCTTGTCTTGCTCTTTACATCTCTGGTGTTTGGTTTTTGATGAATTAAATACTTTAAAATAAATCCATAACTACAAGTATAGCTATTTCTTGGCTGGTAAGACTCATTCTAGCAAATTGTCAGACATGAAGAAAATTTCTACACTGACCTGAAATGTAGGTGGCTGGATCTGTGACTGGCATTAGAAAGAGTAGCTTGCCTTTGAAACTATGATGTTTGTCCTATCCCAGGGAGTGTCAGAAAAGGGCTAGCTTGTAAAACACTATCTGAGATCAGATTGTCTGAATAACAACAGAGGAACCCTATTGGCTTGAGGCCCCTTGTCATTGATTACTGTACTAGGAGTAGTCTTTAGAGTTATTCCACCTTTTCTTGTGCCTAGAGGAGCCACTTCTATAAGGTCCTGTAGACTTTAGGCAGCCATTAGATCTATTAAATTTAATGAGAACTTTCAAAATTACTCCAGTAATCTATGAAGGAATTCATTTGTTTGTGACATTCCTGGTTTTGGAAAATTCTGAGAAGCTGACTATGAACAAGTGTTTGTCCTCTATATTGTAGGGGACAAGAACACTTGTCTCAGTGTTTTCCTTGAGGAAACATTGTTTCCTTGAGGTACCTTGTCTATGTGTGGGCTGCTTTCTTATCTCCGTAACAAGGAGATGAGAGAACAGCAAACTAGGCCAATTTAAATCTCTCATATCCTTAAAATTAGCTGAAAGTTAAACTATTTCCAAGAGATGTTACTTTTGATTACCCCATAATATAAAATGGTCTCAACGTGAAGAAAAGCTGGAAGTTTATCCAGGAAGGGACAGTTCATTTGGGAAATGTAGGTGACTACTTCTGCTTCCATAGCTGTTTGCTACTTGGTGTTTTTAAGCAGTTGATTGATGAGGTTACATTTTCCTGCTGTTTGTTGTTTTACTTGAAAGCCTCATCTGAGGCAACACTACTCTACCTAGAAACCTACCATACATTCCAGTTAACTGCCTTAATGGGGCATCCCAAATCAATTACTGTTACATGTTTTAAACATGTGATTTGATGATGTTTTGATTATTTATGTGTATGTCATTTGATGTTTATTACTTTACCTTTTTTGCTATATATTGATAAATTCACTCATTCAAAATTAAAACTATGATTATCATAAGCCATTCTCTATAGTTGATTCTAATGCCCGTGAAAAACTGGTACCCAAAGGCTTGACCATTTTGTTTTATTATAGTATTTGGCAGCATGTATTCTACCACACCATTAAAGTGGGGACCAGGTTATCATCTTTTGAAAGTACCAGCAAAGCCAGTAGCATATATTCCAGTAATGCTACATCTTCCCCAATAAGGCTAGTGAAATGACAAAAACAAAAACAATAGTTTGTGATGTGGTATAGCAGATAGTTCTCTCTATGCTCCCTTCTTGTATGGCTTCCTCTTCATGGCAGTTTCTTCTGTGCAAATTTACCCACAGTGGCATCATCATCCCATTTAATTGATCCACAAAATTCTGGTCTCACAAGCACATCTCTCTCTCTATCAGATATCAACCCAGTTGCTATCTTCATTGTAGTACTTGAAGCAAGTATTTCAGGTGACAAACAAATACACTGAGTGAGTGCTGGGAAGCATTCTTGAGTCATCACAGAGTACTGTTAGAGTAACAGGATGTCAAGTGTATCCCATGGAGCTCCTGGACTCAGGATTAGCACTGAAGAATCAACCCATCTTCATCAGAGGACATCAGCTTTGCAAAGTTTCAGATTGTCCATTCTGCTTTTCTCTTACTCTCTCCTCTTTTTTTCTCTCCCTCTCCTATTACATTTGGATATTATATGAATTAAGGATGGTCACTGGCTTTTTTTTGTGTTGCCTTAAACCACCTGTCTCATTCACAGACCTGTTTACATTTGAAACACTATTTACACTTGGAAATCTTTTCAAACTGGCATGGTGAGAAAACACAGCATTACTTAAATCATTCCTTCACTACTTCACCTATTTGAAGGGGCTGCTACTTTGAAGCTCTTGTTGAATATGAACAATGGTCTGCTTGTAGTGCACAGGATAATTTAAAGTAACTACAACTTGGCTAGGAAAAAATCCATCAGGCTCACCAATGTCAATTCCCTGAGCAAAACAAGTCCAAGAATGACAATGTTACCTTACTACAGTAGTGTAAGAGGCACTCGAAGGTGGTCATCTGTAGTGACTGTTCTGGCATGTATTGGACAGGGATGTCATCTATAGGGACCATGAGTTTATCAGAGAAAACTACTTTCCACTCAAAGAATCTTTAAAGGAAACTGACCTGATGAGGAGTCTGGCATCCTATGTAGAAGGGCAGGTTGCATGGAAAAAAAAAACCATATCATCATGCCAGTGCAAAAGCATCTTCTTGGAATTTCTAAAACCAGGCATGTAAGCTTGATAGCCTCATCACTCAGTAGTGGTTCTCTATGGATGTGCTATCTGGATGATTATGATGGGTGAGGGGTCAGTATAGTAGCCACTAGCAGCCTAGGATCTACAGTTCTAAAGGAAGACCAGAAGATATATATTTTTACCTAAAGAACCTTTGCAGATCAGTGGAAATGTATCTCTTCTTAAGACCTTCATATTGACAATGGATACATGCTAGGGAAAGAAGATCCACTCTTCTGTAAGGATGCAGTCATTGATAGGGTTCCAATGGCCCAGTAGATGGCTGTTCATCTATTCACATATGAGCAACACTAACTGGATTTCATGAGTTATTAAGAAAGTAAATGAATGTCTTAAGTTTGAAGTTGGTGGCATAAGGAGGAAGGTGGAGGAGAGATGGAAATTAGATTTGATCAAATTCCTTGTATGTATGTATGTATTAAGTTACCTAAATTAAAGACAAATAAAATACCTTTCCTTAAAAACAGTATGGCCTTTGAAATTAGTTTCTACAAAATTGACCAAATGCTTAATATTATTATTAAGATTATAATAGATTATATAGATCCATGGTAAAAATTTAAAATGATAAAAGGAAATATTTCTAAAACTACTCACAAAAAGCCAGGCATTTTCAAGGTGGTGTTAAAAACAGGGATAACTCAAGGCATGTGGAGGTGACACAGAATAAAGGGAGCACACTGTTCTGAATCAAGAAGACTGTAAGGCCCTAACCTCAATACTGAGAGGGAAAGGGACAGAGATAGTAGCAGGGAAGATGAGAGAGAATGGAGAGAAAACAAACGAACAGAGGAGGGAAGGAAAAAGGGAGGGAGGCGGAAACCCTTCCAAGCCATTCTATGCTATTCTATTCTACTCTACATTTTTTAAAAATTGTGTATCTTTTAGGATTTATACTGGAGTCAAGATGCACGTGTGCTCGTGCATGCACGTGCCTGTGCATGTGCGAGCCTGTGCAAACACACACACACACAAACACACACACACTTCACCTCATCCTATTCCTCACTCTCCTCTCCAGTCTTTCCTTTCTCATGAACTGCAGCTCTTGATTTCTGAACCTGGGACCATGGTGTAGCACTGTTCTGTTGTAACTCCTATTACAAGACAGCCTCTAATGATGACAGAGAGAACTGTAAAACTGGTAGGATGCTGTAAGACCATCAGAAAGGAGAGAAGTTGGAGTGAGTCCCCTGAACAATAAGCCCACTGGGAAGACACCAGGGAGCCAGATTTTGGGGATACCACAAAGGCAGAATCCCTAAGGAGTACCAAAAACACCTGATATGATTTTTATTCAAAGGTCTACTCAGAGCTTAATGTTTGTGTCATGTTGTAAGAAATGCATTGTCAAGCACTTAAGTCACTGTGTGTGCACAATGAGATAGCAACGATGTCGCTACCCAGTGATCATTTTCGGGGATTACTGCCTTATATGTAGTTCACTATTGGCTGAAACATTATGCAGCCCATGAGTGCACTGAAAT